>NW_017308593.1:0-78053 GCF_000935625.1 Nanorana parkeri | reverse complement strand
TTACTAGTCGAATATACAGAGGGACCTAAAGTCCACTGTGCAATTACCGGAATCTCCTGCAGGCACAGAATACGGAAACTGCACAGAGAAAGTAACCTGAATACTGCCGCCCGCCTAAACGGAGACTTGATGCTCCGCACATTTAACGAGCAAATTTTGATCCACATTCAGGTAACATGGAATAAACAAAGCAGAAAAAACAAACCCCCATTTTTCATGTGCCATGTTTTCCCTGAGCCTCGGCCCTCGTCACTCTCTTCACCTTCTTGGGAAGCATGCTGTTTGTCCTTTTTGGAAAAGCCCATAACGGCCGTCATAGAACTTACCTGTCCTGATGCCAGAAAAGACTGGCCCGAAGAGTCTGAGTCACCCACCGCAACAGGACCCCCCGCAGCCTCCACACCATCAGCGGTAAGGGTCACAGAGGAAGATTCCTCCTCCATCTTGGGTTTTAAAGAGTCCCGGCTCACATCCATCTCTGCCGACGGTTCCAGCTCTCCTTCTCCCTCTGCAGCAAGCATCTCCGGGACCACGTCCAATGAAGGAAGCATGGTCCCATCATCGTCGCTAAACGCATCACTGGGGTAAAGTTCTTCGGAGAGCTGGCCACACTCCTCGGCCGGGGCTTCTGCAGGTCTCTCGGGCTGTACAACGCCCTCCGTGACCTCCACAAAAGTACGCTGTCCCGCAGGCGCCTCGTCAGCAGACACCTGCGCCGCCACCTCCCCCACCTCTAGGTCATCAGGCTCCGCCTCCTCAGACTCTGCAGCTCTCCTCTGGGACTTGGTCGGGCATTGCCTGGCCAGGTGGTCGCCACTGCCGCACAGATGGCACTTTCGCCCCTCAGGGCATGAGGACATCATGTGGCCCGTTTTGAAGCAGTTCCTGCAAACCGGGCCCGTCTTCCAGTCCTCCTTTGAGTGGCCAAAGGAGAAGCACACCCGGCAAAAAAGGGGCTGCCCTGGATACCACAGTATCCCCTGATCACTCCCGATGGAGAACATTTGGGGCGGGTGGCAATATCCCCCAATTCCCCCTCTGTCAGTCTTCAACTTCACAAAAAACTTTCGCTGGCCGTTAAAGGTGCCCAGCACATTGGTCAACTTGACCCCAGGGGAAACCTCCTCACAGTACCTCAATAAGAAAGCTCGGATGTCCGCGTCGGACACAAATGGATTATGCGTCTTCTATCCTCATTCGTCCTGTAGGTGAAGCCACTGAGCAGCGGATCCCCCATCTTCTCCTGCAGTCGCAGCACACAGGTCTGCAAATCGTAGCCGTGAAAAAACGTAATATCAAAAAAAACGCTCATAGGAAAACATTGCACACAAAAAATGTTGTCGTGGCACATCCCCAGCAAATCTTACACAATCTTCTTCTGTACAGTGAATAAGCCCACGGTAGCTCTCTTGCCAACTGGTACTACCAGTCGCACTGTGTTCGGCGCATCAGGACAACCGGTCGCCATCCTCCCATACACATAGATCAGACCACACCAAGCCACAAAGGCTAGACTGGTCAAGGAAGGTCGATCGGGGACTAATCCTAGGGCCAATAGCAGCAAGGGGGGGCCCTCCGAAAAGAACAATCCCCCCAAGGCCGACCTTCGGGTACCCCCAAGCACCTCCGATCAAGAATCAAGGCAGTGGATTTTTTTTTTTTTTTTTTAAGAGCAGGGAACGTGCATCATAAAACAAACTTCCCCCTGTGAACTAAAAAAGGGAACCGTGAAATCACAGCACACAAAAACGTGCATAAGGGTGCTTGGTCCTTCAATAAAGAAGGGACCTCGAATTCCCGACCCCCCGGGGCGCAAGGCTCTTGACAGGGGGTTGAGATACTTTGGTCCGCCAGCCCGGAGACTGGCGGACCCCGATCCTTCGGGGACTTGCTGAAACAGGTCACACCAATCACTAGGTAGGGAGCTCTCCCGAAGAGAGACTCCCTGGTTTGGGAGGAGGCAGAGAACCCTATATTAGGGCACAGAACCTCCTCCCCAGCATCGGGAATAGGCCCCGAAGGTACCTGCACCCCAGCACTCTGTGGGTCAAATAGGAAAACTAAAAAAGTGCCAAATCGTGCATGAAGTGCAATAAATAAAGAGTGCCAGTGCACCACTCTGACAGGCCTTAGGGGCCGGAGTGCAAAAATATTGCCCCAGACTAGCCATAAGGCCTGTCTTGGAGGCGAAGTGCAGAAAATTGCAATGTGGTGTGTGACCAAGTGCACAGTGAGTCACGTGGGGTCCCATACCCATGTGACTTTCTGCGCACCCCTGGGACGCCGCCCTCGAGCCTCGACCAAGCTTCGCATCCGTTCAGTCAGTAGGCAATAGTGCCGAGGAAACTCCCCCTGCTGCTAACAAGGAGTCGCCTCAAGCACCTACCTTCACTCCTGAAGGTACTAAGCAACTGTCCGTCTCAAGGACAGTCCATGCTTTTCCCCTCTAGAACTGATAAGAACAGATTTTTTTTTTTATCGAAGCCCGTGGACGTGCATCAAAACTTCCCCCTGTGAACAAAATAAGTGCAACCGTGAAATCACAGCACACAAAAACGTGCACAAGGGTGCAAGGTCCTTCAAAAGAAGGGACCTACTTTCCCGACCCCCCGGGGCACAAGGCTCCTGACAGGGGTTGAGACTGTTGGCCCAGCAACGCGAAGGCCGGTGGACCCATTTCCTTCGGGGACCTGCCGAAACAGGTCCCTCACAGTACTAGGCAGGAGGGATCTCCCGAAGAGAAACCCTCCTCCTGGGTGGGAGGAGACAGAGAATCTCCTCCCAGCGTCAGGAATAGGCCCAGAAGAAACCTGCACCTTCAGCATCTGTGGGTCAAAAAGCTTTTTAAAAAAGCCAATCGTGCATAAATAATACTAAAGTGCCAGTGCACCACGCTGATAGGCCTTAGGGGCCGGGTGCTAAAAAATTGCCCCGGACTAGCCATAAGGCCTGTGCAAGAGGCGTTGTGCAGAAAATAGCAATGTGGTGTGTGACCGAGTGATCAAGTGAGTCAATGTGGGTTCCCACACCCAAGTGACTACCTGAGCACCCCTGGGGCACAACACCACTGGCTTCTGCCGCCCCCAACCCTCCAGCCAGACCAAGCTTCGCATCCATTCTTTCACGAGGCATTAGCACCTTCAGAGCCTCCTGCCTACAACTGGGGACAAGCCCGACGTGACCGGACCAGAATCAACCCAGGAGGAAAGGAGGCCCCTCCAGTACCCACCAATCACCTCTCCCGTCCGGTGAATCGATGCCTTTCTTCCCTGAAAACTGATAACAGTTTTTTGGTTTTTTTTATTCTTTTATTTAAAAGTTTCAAAGTATATACACAATATAAAAACAAAAAGCCACATAATTAACGCAAAACAAAACCACCAATGTAACTTCACCCCCCTTCTTCCCCAAAAAATTATATAACTCTTAGAACAAACCAATCTACACAATCCTCCACCACCCCCCACATATCAATATCAAATCACATACTCAGCACATTCCATTAACATAACCCACCCCCTCCCCGCATAATCACATCCCATCATACCTCCTACTAAGAAAACCAACCAAAATATCCTAAGGAACAACACCTACTACTACACCCAACTATCTTCATATCCACTTTTTCCACTCTTGTAGCTTCAAGATCTCCTTCGCCTTTTCACTCCCCATTTCCTTATGATCGGCATGAAAGGCATAAATAAACACCCTTCCACGGAACCATGACCACACAATCCCGCACCGCTACTTCCTCCTTACGAAACACCACAATATTCCAAACATCCCACAACACTTCCTTCACACAACTCACCAACATCCAAAAACTCTCGCCTCCAACCTTCCCACATCACATAACCCAAACATCATCATCTCATACGTCACTTTCCCAATTCCAGTCAATCTTTTCAACATCACCTCCATTCGCTTCCACACTCTCCTTGCAAACCTGCATTCCCACAACACATGTGTCACACTCTCCCTCATCCTGCATCCATCCCTCGGACATACTTCGCTATCCACCAACCTCCTCCTCCTCTGAAAAACTCTCGTAGGCAAACATCCATGTACACTCATCCACGTGACATCCTTCTACCTATTATCACATTCTTCCACACCAACGCACACTCCCTACTACTCAATCCACCAATCCCTTCCATCTCCTCCCTCCCCTTCAACATACACAACACCTTCCTATGCTTACACCAATCCTCCTTCACATCTTGCAACCCCTCTCAATCCTCACCTAAAACCACGGCACAGAAAAACTAACAGGCTTCCTCAAATCACCTTCACCCAACTTCAACCATCTCAATACCTGTCCACACACATACCTCACCATACAGCCCACCAGATTCTCCTTCATACTCAACTTCACACACCAACTCACATACTTCACACTAAGAAAACTACCAATATTCACCATCCCTTTTCCTCCATTCATTTTATCTTTCATTACTTTCTCCCTTTTCAGCTTCTCCATCTTTGAAGCCCACAAAAATGAAAAGCAAACTTTGATGATCTGTTTCAACACCCTATCCGGAAACAATAAAATGGGTAAAACCACTGCTTTGACCACCAACATCCTGCCCTCCATTGACAAACTTCTTAAGGACCAAAATCCCACTTTTTTCTTCACCCGTGCCAACATTCTCTCCCATACAAATCCACACCAAACCTGCCACCCACAATTTTCTTCCCTCCCCCACTCACCAAACAATTTGCACTCGCTCTTCCCCATATTTACACTGAAACCACTTGCCATACAAAAAATTCCAATCAACAACTTCACCCTCTGTAATCCAGCCAAATTTTCACACACAACCGTCACATCATCCATATACCCCATCACCTTCAAACTTTTCCCCCCACTCCCAGGTATCCCAACCCCTCTCACACACTTATCTTTAACAATCATCCTCACCAAAGGTTCAAATCACACAAATAAACAATATCGGTGACAAAGGACATCCTTGCCTTACACCAGATTTAATACATATCCCTTCCGTAGACCACCCATTCACCATCACAGTACTCAATCCACCTCATCAGACTTTCCGGAATCCCCATCCTCCTCAACACTTTAAACATAAACACATGCGCTACCCTATCATATGCTTTCTCAAAGTCCACCGCCAAAACTGCCAACCTCTGCTTCCTCTCCTTACACCACCACAACACATTAAACCTTCCCCAATCGACCTTCCAGGCACCGCACACAACTGCTCCTCTCCCACCAAACTACACACAACACCCCTCAACCGATTTGCAATCAATTTATAGTCTACATTTAACAATTATATCGGCCTCCAGTTTTTTAGATCCGCCTTATCCCCTTTTTTATATAAGAGCACAATAATACTTTTAGACATTGATTCAGACATTCTCCCCCTCTCCAGCACTTCCATGCAAACTTCACACACATCCTCCCCAATCGTCTCCCAATACTTACAATAAAACTCTCTCATCCCTCATCCTCTCAGAAAACAAACTAGAATAAAACTTCCATACTTCCTTCCGCACCTCCATTCACCACCCCACAACCTTCAACATCTCTTCCTTACCACTATACACTTTTTTTAAAGAAAAACCTAGTACACTTCTCATCCTGCTCTCTCACCACCATTCTTGCCTGAGTCATAATCGCCCTCCCCCTCATATTCACAAACCTTCTCACTTGCCTCAATCAATTCACTCCCCCCATCCCCGCAGCTCCTCCAAATACTCCAGCCTCCTCTGCCATATTACATACATCTCACTCTCCTTTCTCACTCTCTCACACCCTTTCTGCACAAAAAACCTCTTTGTCCTCTCCTTCACCCATTCCCACCACTCAATCACATCCGCAAAATCATTCCTCCTCCTCTTCCACTTACCAAACAACTTACCATACTCACACTTTATCTCCTCATCCTCCAATAACTCATTATTTAATTTCATCACACCCTTCCCATGCATCATATCGACTTTCATCTCCACACTACAACCAACACGACCATGGTCCGTGAACGGTTCCCTCTGCACAAGAAAGGCGTCCGCACACAAGTTTTTCGACGCAAAAATATAATCAATCCTAGACCTAACATCCCCCTTATCACTAAAATATGTAAACCCTCCGCTTTTCCCAACATCCACCAACCCAAAATTTCTCACTAACTCCCCCAAATCCTTCCCCGACTTATCCACCCCACCACCACCCTTCCCGCCATCACACAATTAAAATCTCCCACCACCATAGTAGGCTCCTTCCCCCCTAAGAAAAATTAGGGGGGAATCCTCCCCTCCCTCTCTACCGATGCATAAACGCAAAAAACCCTAAAATACCAAAATATTTAAAAAACACTACCATACACCTGCCAGCCTCAATTTCCAATTTTGTTCAAGAACTTAATCCTGACATTCCTCACTAAAACGGCAATCCCCGTATTCCTGCTGCTGTTCAACGACCAGATAGACTGGCCAGCAAGCCACTTGGCGACTCTCGGTTCCTCGCATAAGTTACAGTCCTGCAGGCAGCAAATGTCCCAACCCTGGCTAGCCAATAAGGCAAACACCGCTGCCCGCCGACGCGAGGAACCTATACTCCTCACATTCAGAAAGGATACCTGGAGTCGCATCACCATGGATGATTAGGTGGAAAAAAACAATCAAAGTCCATATCACTTCCGACTTGTGCCTTTCCCGCTCGAGCGAGTCTTCCGGATCTTCCCCTCGTCCGATGAATGCGTGGCAGCCGATCCTCTTCCCTTTCCGGTCTTCTTCTGCCTTTGCCCGATAGTGCCTCTGCCGCCCCTCCGATATCCCATCACACTCCGAAGTTTAGCAACCTGGTCCGAGCCTACATATGACAGCGAGGAATCCGACCCTGTGGCTTCCTGCACCGCTGCAGGCTCCGAGCCACTTGGGAAAGAGGAGATAGCCTGCGAGCGTTCCACCACCTGTGAGGATTCGCTCAGAAACGATCCGATGATCAGGGAGGGAATCCCAGCCTCGAGACCCTCAATTTTGCGTTTCAGGGATCCCGGGCTTAACTCCATCTCCTCCTCTACCTCCACGAAAACCTCCGACTCTGACTCCTCAGAATCCTCGGCCTCACCACTTTCCTCCCCTTCAGCCATCAGGGCCTCGGGTGCCACCTCTCCCGCAGGACTGGCGACACCCTCCCCATCACCGGCATCACCAGGGGGAATGGTTTGCTCACCCTCAGGAGGCGCCAGGAGCATCGCCACCCGGCTCCTTAACAGGACTCTCTTCTACCATGTCAGCATGGGACATGCTTGCAGAGACCTCTGCCCTGGCCCTCTCGCCGTGATCTTCTCTCCTCACATCCTCTTTCCAAACTGACGCCACGACAGGACTCTGTCGGGCCAAATGGCTCGTACTTCCACATATGTGGCAACGTCTGCCTTCCGTGCATTCCGCGGTCTTATGACCCTGCTTAAAGCAGTTACTGCAGGTTACCCCCGAACCACACCAGGAAAACCATAATACAAAAACAACAAAATAGGCAACAAAACAGATTTAATAACCAAAGCCCTCCCTTCCAATGACAAAGACCTTAAAGTTCAAAACTGTATCCTCTTCTGAATTTTACTACACACATCCTCCCAACTCTCTCTACCATATAAATCGTCATCAAACTTCACCTCCAATACCCTAAAACCACCCGAACACACCTTCCACTCACACCTACCATCATCCTGCCACGTACCAAAAAACTTGCACTCACTCTTACCCATATTCACCCTAAAACCACTAGCCATACAAAACACATCTACCAACAACTTCACTCTCCTCAACCCAGCCACCGTTCTACACAATACCATAACATCATCCATATACCCAATCACACTCAAAAACCCATCTCCACCCGGCACTTCCACCCCCCTCACCAACTTATCCTCTTTCAGCATACCAGCGGCTCGATCACACAAACAAACCCGGAGACAAAGGGTACCCCTGACGCACCCCCAACTCAATCCTTACTGCCCCCGTCAACCACCCATTCACCAACACTTTACTCATACATTGAATCCATCCAATCATCCGCTCAGGCATCACCATCTTAACCAACACCTGAAACATAAAAACATGTACCACTCTATCATACGCCTTCTCAAAATCAACCGCCAACCCCTGCCTCCACCACAACGCATCTCTTAACCTAACCAGACTCTCAGCAATCACCCTACCAGGAACCGCACATACTTGCTCCTCACTCACCATCTTATCAATCACACCCCTCACCCTATTAGCCAACACCTTAGCAATAATATTATAATCTATATTACGCAATGAAATCGGTCTCCAGTTCTTTAAATCCCCTTTATCGCCCTTCTTATATAATAAAACAATAACACTCTCATACATCGAATCTGCCAACCTTCCACGCTCCAGAACCTCCTTACATACCCCAAACACATACTCCCCAATCACCTCCTGAAATCCACCGGTAGGCCATCACTCCCCGGGGACTTCCCCTTACTCATACCCCTCTCCACCTCCTCCTTCGTTACATCCACCCCCAACAACTCATCATCCTTCCTACCCAAACACCTCTTGATCCCCTCCAAAACCTCCTTCCCCACCCCCACATACAGCTCAGAATAAAACTTACACACTTCTTTTATTCCAATATACCCACTCACCTCCCTCCCCTCCATATCAAACACACTCGACATATCCTCCTTCCCTCCAAACACCTTCTTAAAAAAGAACTTAGTGCACTTTTCATCCTTCTCGCTAACCTCTATCCTAGCTTGCGTCACAATCCTCTTACCATGCAACTTCTCCCTTACTTCCACCATCTCCACATCCTCACCCAACCCTCTCAAAGCTTCCAAATATTCAAACCTCCTCTGCCACATATCATACCCCACCCTCTCACTCCTAGCACGCTCGCACCCCTTTCGAACAAATTACTATTTCGTCCTTCCCTTCACCCACTCCCACCAATCAACCACCCCCACAAAATCTTTCAGCCTCCTTTCCCACTTCCTAAAGAACTCCACCTTTATCCTCTCGTCCTCCAACATACTCACATTCAACTTCCAAACACTTGGCAACTTACCATGCAAACTTCCACCTTCTATACTCACGACACAATCAATCCGACCATGGTCCGTGAACGGTACCCTCTGGACCACAAACAAATCCACCTTCAAATTCCTAGATATAAAACAAAAGTCAATACGAGACTTAACCCACCCGTTAGCACTAAAATAAGTAGGACCTCCGTCCTTCCCAATATCCTGCAACTTAAATATACCCTAAATATCCCGCAACTCCCGCCCCGTAACATCCACCTTACCCCCTACACCCACACCTCACCCTATCCTCAGCTCTAAGGATACAATTAAAATCCCCTATCAACACAGTGGGTTCCCTCCCCCCCCAAAACAACTTTAACTTAGTATATTCAAATGAAACTACCACGCACAACCCTCTTAATCTTAAACCTATCATTTTTAAACAAAACACAAACCCCCTCATTCTTTCTCCTCCCCAAGGACCACACCGCAGGCCCCGAGTCCATTCAGCAATTGTCAGCTCCTCGCTTAAGTTGCACTCTTGCACACATAGTATGTCGCAGGACAACGCAGTAAAAAGATCAAAAACCACTGCTCTCCTGTACACAGACCGAATACTACGAACATTCAGCGAGGACACTTTCAATTGTGTCAGTTATAAATTAGAAAGGTACAAACAACTTTCACTTCTTAGGCTTCGTTCTGCCCCTGGTAGTTTTCTTCTTCTGCGGGTCGTCCTTCTGAACGCCCTGCATCCCTAGTTTAGTCTGCGATCTAGTACCTTTTGCATATCCCATAACAGTCTGCAAAGTTTCCACTTTACCAGAACTGGCAAAGGATTTGATAGAAACATCCGATTCAGCAGCTTCATCAGCCTGGGAGTCAGAATCGATAGGAGCAATCCTCGATGGCCTGTGAGGGGGGAAGAGACTCGGAGGCCTCCATCTTGCGCTTCAATGTACGCTGGCTCAAATCCATATCCTCCACCTGCTGCCACCACACTCTGACCCCCGCGATCTTCCTCAACTACCTCCTCCTCACCCTCCACTGCCAGGACCATCCAGGAGTGTGTCCCCCACAACAGTATCCTCAGGCCATCCAGGGGTGTCATCAGAGGCAAGTTGTTCAACCGGGCCTGGGGGCACAGCAGAGGGGCTCGTGCCCCTCAAAACCTCCGCAAAGGAGACAGCTCCCCCTGCTTCACTGGCTTCCACCACCTTCTCAGGCTCACGCGGACCCGACTGGTCCCTTCTAGACACCTTAGGGCAATCTCTAGCAAGATGCCGCTCGCTTCCACATATATGGCACTTCCTGCCTTCGCCACATTCTATAGTCCGATGTCCAGGTTTAAAGCAGTTTCTGCAGACTAGATCATTTGTACAATCCTCCTTCGAATGTCCAAATGCAAAGCAATGATGACAAAAAGTGGGCTGGCCCAAATACCCCCGGTTAGACCCGATAGAAAAGGCCTGCGGTGGTGCCTGGTCCCCCCTATTCCTTCGGGGTCACGCTTCAGCTAGACCCAAAACTTACGCCTCCCATTAAAGGTTCCAAAAATATTCGTCATTTTGGATCCAGCTGAAACAAACTCGCAGTATCTATACAAAAACGCCCTGATCTCATCTCGTACAAAAGGGTTGTACATGTGGACCACCACAGCAACCCTGTTGCTTGGTTTCACTGCCCACAAAAGGTAACCCCGTCAAGAGCCA
Source organism: Nanorana parkeri (assembly GCF_000935625.1). Classification (NCBI taxonomy): domain Eukaryota; kingdom Metazoa; phylum Chordata; class Amphibia; order Anura; family Dicroglossidae; genus Nanorana; species Nanorana parkeri. The sequence continues at coordinate 67,315 of NW_017308593.1, read as the reverse complement.
CCCACCTTCTCGCTCTGCCGCAACCAACATGTTTGCATATTAGCCTTCGTCCACAAGGTGACATCATACACACCACTGGACGGAAAGCACTGCACACAGAAAATACTGTCACTAGTCATGCCCAGCATGTGCTTGATCACCTTCTTCTGCACAAAGTGCAGACCAACTTCATTCCTACGGGATTCAGCAATACATATTCTTATCGTATTCGGCACATCTGGAGCTAGTGGAGCCATTCCACCACTCGAAAACCCTCACACCCTCCACACGGGAAAGGCAGGGGGGGGGAATCACATCTCGTTGCCTGGGGACTAAGCCTCAGGCCAATAGCAGCATGGGGGGGGGCCCTCCGAAGAGAGCTCACCCCCCAAGGCCGACCCTCAGGTACCTCCTGACAAAGAACCAAGGCAGTCGATAACACACTTGGTGACATTTAATATATGGTCCCCAGATAGGGGACGTATCACATGTTTTTTTTATAAACTTTTTAAATAAAAGATAACTCATAACAAACAAAAAGGCTTACATCAGCATTACAAAACCACCAATATTTGCATAATATCTCCCACAACAGCACGCACCCATTTTCCCCACCCACATCACAATAATGCCTCGCTTTCTGTCCTTTTTTTCTTATTACATAGATCTGGAAAACAAGAAAAGACACAATTATGTCCAACAAAAGTAAAACCACTCCCTTCCAACATCTGAAATGCCAAAATCCTGTCAGCATTATCTTTTCCAAATTTACAAGTATCACAGTATCCATTGTGAGCAGGCGATCGGTAGCTGGCACATAAGCAGTCTCTTGGGCACAGATACCAAATCCAGGGGAGTAGTGGCAAACAGTGCAGTGTTTATTAGTGATATCAACAAAAGAAATCAACAAAATAAAACCTAGCCGTATCCCGGCACTAACTTCACCAAAAAAAGATATAGCTCCTACTAGGCTGAGCAGGCCTACCGCTTGTCAGCCTCCACCAACCTTGCAGCTCTCTCAGACAGGACTTGTCTGATTCCCAGGCAGAGAGCTCTGACTACAGGTTCCAGGTGAGGTTAAATTGTCAGAGGAAAGAGGCGTAAACCCTGCACTGGAGCCTGGAGCCCGGATCAGCAATCCCTAAATATATAGGAGAGGAACCTGGGAGACCTATAAACTCATAACACGACTTTCCCAGGCTCCCTCTGGGATGCTCTGCTACACCATATAGAAAAACTCTTCCACGGACTATAGCCACACACCTTTTTTTACATTCAAACATTCCTTCACACAATTAAACACTATCCTCTACCTTACCAATCCCACATAATCCATATATTATCATATGAAACGTCACCCTTTCCACACCTGTCAAACCTTTCACAAATTTCCCCATACGTTTCCATACTCTCTTAGTATACAAACAATTTCACAACACATGCTCCATGCTTTCAATTCCTCCGCCTCATCAAAACTCTCATGTTGAAATTCTCTCGTCGGCAACACTCTCCACACAGCCATCCACGCAATATCTTTCTGTCGATTATCCAACTTTTTTCATGCCCATCATTCTCCCACCCTCTGACTCTCTCACCACATTCGTTATCTTCCTATTCCCACTCCACATCTCTTTCGACCCCCTTCTCCCAACTCAAACTTCACATCAAACCATGGGGAAACAAAACACACAGATTCCTCAAGTCCACATACAACCAACCTAATCTTCTCAACACACCACCACTTGCATATCTCATCATGCATCCAGCCAGACATTCTTTCCTACTAATTCTCACACACATGAAACCCAAAAAACATTCTATGTCTACCATATCTTTACCTTCATTCCTCTTCTCTTTTACCAAACTCTCTCTCTCTTCATCCTCTCCATTTTTGATAACTACAAAAAATGTAAACACAATTTTACTATTCTTCTTAGCACAGGAAACACATAATATAGATACACCATAATTGGTATCAGCACAGATTTCATTATTCAAATCTTGCCTTCTAAAAGGTGCTTAATGACCAGAATTGCACCTTTCTCCCTACTTTCATCACCACCAAACGACCTGTCACATTAATTCCACACGCGCCGTTCTTTTTGTCTCCATTCTCCTAAATACTTACACTTTTGCCCACATTCACCCCAAATCCGCTCGCCATACAAAAAATATAAATTATTAATTTCACTCTCCTTAAACTCACTACATCCTTACATACTAATGTTACTTCATATACGCAATTACTTTCAAACATCTCCCATTACTTCCAGGAACTTCCACTCCTCTCACACATTATCACCAATAGTTCGATAACAGAGGACGCCCCTACCTCACACCCACTTTCAACCTTATTTTCTCAGTCATCCACCCATTCACTTGTACCCTACTCACCCCATTTTATACATCCACCCCATCATTCTTTCCAATACTTTCCACAAAAACTCTTGCGACACCGTGTCATACGCCTTTTCAAAATCCACGACACATCCTGCTTCCTATCTTTCGCATAACGCAACACATCTCTCAGACACACCAGATTCTCCGCAATCGTTCTTCCTCCTCACTTGCCATACAATCAATCACACCTCTCAATCTCTCTGCAATCACCTTAGTCACTACTTTGTAGTCTGTGTTCAATAACGAAATTGATCTCAAATTTCTTAGCTTTTTTTTTATACAAAAACACAATCATTCTCTCAGTCATATACATTCTGGCATTTCTTCTTTCTCTAACACTTCAAACACCCTATCCCCAATCACATCCCAAAATACCTTTTAAAACTCTACCGACAAACCATCCTTCCCAGGCGTTTTCCCGTTACTAATTTTCCTCAATGCCAACTCAATCTCATACTTCTTCACATCCATCCCCGGCATCATACTACTTTCTGCATCCAAACACTTTTGCACATTTCCCTTCAACTCTCTCTCTCTTCTAGAAAACAATTTGGTATAGAAATCACACACTTCACTAATCACTCTTTTGCTACCTGACACCTCACACCCTCTCTCATTCATCACCTTGCTCATACCATACTTTCTTCCATAAACCTCATTAAAAAAAAAACTAAATGTGTACAGCTCTCATCTCTAATAAAAAATGTATTTCTCAACTTCACCCATATCCACCGATCAATCACACTTTCAAAATCTCATTCTCCTCTCCCACTTCCTGAACATACTCACATAATCTTCCTTAATCCTCTCGCAAACTCACATTCAACTTCCACACTCTCTTACCATACTCTCAACATCTGTCACTCTTCTATGGTCCGTAAAAGGAGCTTGCTGAATGGCACAGGATTCTGATTTCAGATCACTGGAAACAAAGAAAAAATCAATACGGGATTTCACCATCCCACATCCAGCACACCAAAATCTCTCGCAATATCTCAGTTATTTTCCTGATTTGTCCACCCTACCACCCACACCAATAATTAAGTTAAAATCCCCAACCATAATAGGCAGCTCCCTCCCTCCTAGAAATAGCCTTACTTTTTCAAACAACCCCAGCCTTTCATGTCTATCTGCCGATGCATAGAAATTAAGCTAATGCACACCATCCACCTCCTCCCCTAAACAAAATGCCTACCCCTTTTTCCTCCCTCCCCCTACCGACCACACAGCAGGGCCAAAGCTCTTTGCACGGTTCTTCATTATTGCACTCCAGCAGGCAGTGTATCTGGTTTTTACATAATGATAGGTATTCCAATACCATCGCCATCCTGCCCGCACTCCGAATGCTCCTTACATTGATTGATAGATATGCTGACCCCATCCTGATCCGCCTTCAACACCACCAAGAATTGACGGCGACCATTAAAAAGGTCCCAAAAATATTTGTCAATTTTGTCCCCGCGGACACAGTTTCACAATAGCGCAACAGGAAGGCCCTGATTTCTGCATCCTTAACGAAAGGATTGTACATGTGTACCATTATCGCCAATCGTTGCTTTACCTCGCTGCACAGGAAGGTAATCACTTCCAATTTGGCATCCTCCATCTTTTCCGCCCTTCGAGCCATACATGTCTGCAGATCCTCCCGCTTCCAGAAAGTAACGTCATACAGGCGGGAATTGGGGAAACACTGCACGCAAAGCAAATGCACTTTCTACAAGGGAAGAAACCCTTACCGTTAAAAAAAGTAAACTTCCATTTAGGTGGATTCAAGGCGTTATGAACTAATCTATTTCTGAGGGTGGGAGCCCTTCTATAGATAATATTAGGTTTGTCAGAGAGTAGGGGACCTAAAATCTTGTCTTTTTTTAAAAATATGCCAGTGTTTTTTTATTATAGATTCCAAACATTTGTGTTGAAGGGAATAGTTTGTGATGAAGGAAATGGGGAAAGATCCCTCCTTTTTGTTTTTAGAAGGAAGCCCCTATCTTTTATGTGGATTTCTTCTCGCACTTTCTCTAGATGTGGGACATTGTACCCTTTTTCTTTAAATCTACTGATCAGCATATCAGACTGTCTAAGGTATTCTTCCTCTTCGGTACAGTTACGTCTGATCCTTGTAAATTGTCCTTTCGGGATATTACCTAACCATCTAGGATGATGGCAACTGGTTATTGGTATAGAACCGTTTCTGTCTGTAGGTTTAAAAAACGTTTTAGTAATAAGTTTATTATCCCTTCTATGGATATCCAAGTCCAGAAGTTTATTATCCCTTCTATGGATATCCAAGTCCAGAAATTGGATGTTGGTGGTACTTATATTATTCGTAAACGTAAGATTATAATTGTTACAGTTCAACTTATCTATAAAAATGTTAAAATCCTCTAAACCTCCGTCCCAGATCACTATGCTATCATCTATATAGCGTTTCTAAAGGATAATATTATCTGACTTTTTATTAAAAATGTGTTCATCTTCCCATTTACTCATATGTAAATTAGCCACCCATGGCCACTCCTTTAACCTGCAGATAATAATCTCCGTTATGCCAGAAATTTTTTTTTCTTCATGGCAAAGTTAGTGCAGTCTAAAATAAAATCCTTTTGTTGAGGTTTGATAGTACTGAATTTGTCCAGTGCCCATTTGATTGCTTCCAGTCCCTTTTGGTGTGGGATCACTGTATGCAAGGAATTGACATCTATGGTGGCCAATATCGTGTTGTTTTTACATCCTATCTTTTCTAGGGCATTAAGAATATCCTTAAGGAAGGCTTCTGTCTGGACCACTAAAGGCTGTAAGGACTGATCTATATATTCTCCCAGTCTAAGATTAAAGAGTCTATCACACTTACAATAGGTCTACCTGGGGGAGCTTCTATATTTTTGTGTATTTTGGGCAGAAAATAGGTATCTTACAGGTGGAGGGCAAAAGATAATCCCTTTCTTTTTTCATTAAAAGATCTTTTTTGTAGCATTTACTAATGAGCTTTTCTAGTTCCTTTTTAAAACCTTTTGACGGATTTTTATTTAGTTTTAAATATGTACCTTTAGTTTTTAAAATATTGTTCATCTCCTCTTCATAATAGGACTTATCCATTATCACAACTCCCCCACCTTTGTCGGCTGGTCGGATAATCACGTCCTTCTTAGCTTCTAGATTTTGGAGACCATTATTAATGAACATTTTATCTTTAGCATATTTAAACTGTAGGGATTTTACATCTTCTTCTATAAAATGATTAGAATTAACTTTAGGGTTAAAAATACAGTTTTTTTAGGGAAGTATGAATATAGGTCCTGGTGTCTGAGGCCAATCTAACAGGCATGGCACCTGTGGATGTGGAGTAATATTTTTTAATATTAAACTTTCTGATAAATTTCTGTATATCAATATACATCCCAAATTTATTTCAATTCTTAACTGGGGCATATTTAAGTCCTAAATTGAGGACATTTTCTTCCTCAGTAGTCAAAGTAACAGAACTGATGTTAAATATGCCTTTATCTAAAAGTCCCTGTTTCCCCTGTGTATGAACCCTCTCCTCGTCCTCTTGTGTTTCTGAACCTCCCTCTTTGTGTGTGTGTGGTGTCATAAATGGTTCCCTCCAGCCCCATCCTCCTCCTAACTGGGATCTGTAATTCTCCTGTTCTGGGGGGTATTCCTTTTTTGTGTTCCCATCCTTGGTGACCTCCATAACCTCTCTGTGGTCTCCCTCAAAAACGTGGGTAGGGGGTGATATCTCCCTGATAGTGGAAGTTCAAAACGTGGTGGGATCGGATTTTTTATACCTGTAGGAATTAGGTTCTCTTTATCCCTCTTTCTTTTTTTATTATTATGTAGTGATTTCCTCCTCTACCTCGATCTTTAAGGCTGGTATCAAAACTAATACCTTTCCATTTTTAAAATCCATCATATCCCGTATATATTTTTTATGTTTTAACTCCAAATCTCTTTTTGTTAGGAATTTTTCTATGTTATCAGTATTAATCTTAAACTCTTCTAAATTATTATGAGTTTCCAATTTTGTTTTTAATTCCTGGATCTTAACCTCTATTAAATTCAATTGCAGTAATTTTTCTGCGCAATGATGGAAAAAATGTGTCCATTCCAAAATGGATTCCTGGTCTTTCAAACCATCATTTGGGGGAGTATCCCACCTCAGACTCCTCGGTATGATACCATCTGCTAGATATCTCTCGTGGGTGGTAATATCCCACCAAAGGATTAATTGTTTTTCCAAACTATGTTTCAAAGAATTAAAATCTTGTTGAATATTGTTAATGTCTAATCTTTTAAAACTGAAAACCTCATCTAAATTGATGGGTCTATTTTGAATAAAATTCAGAATATCCATAGCAGCAAGAAAAGGGTTAGCAGACACTTAGCCTCACTTTCAAAAAAGGTTCATTTTTACATGCATTGAATTTGATACACAGTTTCCACTTTATGTGTTTAACACTAATTGGTTGATACCGTGAGGCTTTTAGCACTACACTGTTGATTGATTCAACATCCATAGCAACCTAAACCTCTTTCTCCAACTTACATACCCCATATAACACCATCTCAAACATCAGAACTTTTATTCCGGACAAACCATCAATACATTTTCCTTAACCCCCTCCATACTTTAGCATACGCACACTCCCAGAACACGTGTGCCATGCTCTCACTCACCCCACAATTCACCCTTGGACACACTTCACTATGCATCGGTCTTCTCCTGTGCTGAAAAGCTCTGGTAGGCAAACACCAATGAACTGCCAACCAAGCCACATCCTTCTGCCGATTCGTCAACTCAGGCATTGCTGCATTCTTCCACACAGCCTCATTCTGCAATACGGTCACACCCCCAAGCCGAACCCTTTCTTCTTTTCCTCTCAAAACCAACATAACCTTCTTACTTTGACACCATCCCTCCCACATCACATCAACCTTCTTATAAAACCACGGTTCCTGAAAGCACACAACGGCCTCCGCAAATCCCACTCATACTTAAACAACCTTCTCAAAACAAAACCACCATCATACATCCCGTCAAACTCTCACCCATACTCACCTTAGTCACCAAAAACCTCTCAATATCAGGCATTCCTTTCCCACCATGCACTTTCTCTCTCATCACTTTCCAAAGACTCAGCTTCTCGATTCTCGAGGCCCAGAGAAAGGAAAAACAAAGCTTAATAATTTTGTTTCCAAAATCAGAAGCTGGAAATACCTGATAAGTAAATAAAATTGGCAAAATAACAGATTTGACAATCAGAATTCTACCCTTCATAGTCAAAGACCGCAACCCCCAAAACTGGAATTTCTTCCTCACCCGCTCATCCCTAATATTACCAGTCAAACCTTCATCAATTAATTAAATCAATAGTATAGCGCTATGAGCCTCAGTGTAATTAACGAAAACCAATGTGTGTGTGAATTTAAAAAGCAATGAATAAATATATGGAATGTGTTGGTGTCCTCTTTGTACAATGTGTCAATACATCTGTGTAGATATTGTGTAACAATAAACTTTAGACTTTAAACAATGTGAGTCTCTTTCCAAAGAAAGTGATATACTATGTAAACTGTGTGGTTGAACCCGATGTATAAATGTCATATACACGGTGAATATAAATGAAAAATCCTATACATGGTGACCAAAGAAATAAATAGGTAAATATCGAACCACCGGTGTTGTCTTATATAAATTATATAAAAAAAGGGGTTTATAAAAATTGGAATATAGATGCATAAAACATATAGAAAAATTAAAAAATAATATAGCAATGTCCGATAATTATCCTATTCATAAAAAGACATGTTTTAGACTGATGTGGAACAAGGGTAAGTGTCCCAGTTGGAGGTATAGAAGAAGACTGCTTGTCAGAAGAAAAAAACCCCTGTAGGGGATGCACTCACCAGATGCCGGAGAGACAAGAGCCGTCTGATTTTCCAGAGAAAGAGGAGGTCAGTGTGCCGTCATATATTTCGTTCTCCCCCGTCTCAATAAGTCAGGATGGGAACCATTCCTTTGCCGCAGGAGGATTTCCAGATGGCGAAGGGACGAAAAAGACTCTTAAATCCTCTGGGTAAGGAAATGGGCCACAGTGCTTCGTCCTCTGTTAGGTTCTTCTCTCTGTTCTAGTATGTCAGGAAAAAGGCCGTTCCATGAAGGGATTTCCTGTACGGGTCTCCAAGGATCTCAGGATGGGTGTTTAAAACCGGGGAAAAAAGGAGAGAGGGGTGCTCATAGTGTATCAAAAAAGAGATTTATTGAATATCATAAAACGCTACACATAGCGTTACTGCTAAAAACGAAGAAATAACATTAACTGATCAGCTGTAGAAAATCTGAGTACTCTTCAGACTGTGAATGTGCCGTTCTTTTTTGTAAATATTGACTGGGTTTTTATTAAGTTTCAGATATGTGTCCTTGGTGTTTAAAATGTGGTTCATCTCACTCTCGTAGTAGGTCTTGTCCATAACAACACCAACTCCTTTGTCTGCAGGTCTAATAACGATATCTTTCCTTGCTTCCAGAGCTTCGATCCCTTTATTAATAAACATTTTGTCTTTAACCTGCTTGTATTGTAAAGTTTTGATATCTTCCACCAGATTTGTAAAAACTTCAATAAATTGATTAGAATTATTTTTGGGATTAAAAGTTGATTGGTTTTTTAAAAAAGTGTGGGTATATGTTCTGACATGTGGTGCCGATGTGGCGAATAATATTTTTTAATATTCAACTTTCTTATACATTTCTGAATATAAATATAAGTCTGAAATTTGTTAATATTCGTTACTGGGGCAAATTTTAACCCCAGTTGAAGGACATCTTCCTCTTCTACTGTGAGAGTGGCAGAACTTATATTGAATATTCCTTTATCTAAAATCCTCTGTTTAGATACCCTCTTCCCCCCTCTACATCCTCTCCTTGTCCTCTTATATTTCTGAATCCCCCCCTTTGTGTCTGTATTGTAGTGTAAGGGTCTTTCCATCCCCATCTTCCTCCCTGCTGGGGTCTGAAATTCCCCTGTGCTGGGGGAACACTTTGATTGTAATCCCATTTTTGTGGTCTGCCCCTTGGGTTTAAATCTCTTTGCGGGTTCCCTAAAAAACGGGGATTAACATCTTGATTTCTCCCAGTCCAGGTTTGGGGGTATCATTGGGGGTCTGTTCCAGGTTTATATTTTCTTGAGTTAGTAAAGGATGATACCTCTCTGATAATGGTAAGTCTATAGATGGCAGGATCATATTTTTTTATTTCGAAGGGGGTCATAGTGTTCCTTTCCCTTTTGCGTTTCTTATATGTATGTTTCCAAGATAGTGGGTTGTCATCATTTAACTCCTCGTGGGCTGAGCTATCTTGCTCCTTGAGACTGGAATCACAACTCGTGATCCCCTCATTTGAGGACTGCCATCTATAGATTTTATTGTTCTTAAAATCTGTCATATCTCGTATGTATTTTTTGTGTGTTTTTTTGCAGGTCGTAAGCACAAAAAAAAAAAAAAGTCATGTAAAAAAACTCTGTACACAAAAGATATCATCACGACACATACCCAATAATTCCTCCATAATCTTTTTCTGCACTAGAAACAAGCCCATCGTAGCTCTCTGGCCAACTGGCAAGACCAGTCACACTGTGTTTGGTGCATCGGGACAACTAGTCGCCATCCTCCCACACAAAAAACAAACCACACCAAGCCACAAAGGCAAGGCTGGAAAAAGGGACCACTCCTCGTTGCTCGGGGACTAAGCCTTGGGCCAATAGCAGCAAGGGGGAGCACTCCCCCCAAGGCCGACCTCCGGGTACCTCGAGCACCTCTTGACTAAGAATCAGGCAGCCTAGTTTTATTTTTTCTTTCAAACATCATTTCTACTTGGCAGCTCAATTCCAGAGTAGACTTCACAGAAAACTCTTTATATGAGCTTGAGTTTGCATCATGTGTTTAATATAATTCTTTTTTTTTTTGTATTGTGTCTCGTAAGACAGAACTTCAGTTAACATCAAATATACTTAACGATTATAGTGCTGGCATAAAACGCCCCGCACTACTTCGATAGGTTTAAATCTGTTCCAATCGTTTAATTTCAAATCTATTTTTGCTTTATGGCCTAAATGTTTTAAATCTATCAGGTAATAAATAAATATTTCTGCTAACAACCACTGAAAGGAATCTTTTATATTTATGTGTTCCCCTTTATGTACTAAAACCCATCGGTTTTCCCATAGGATCTCCTTTCCCGCACTTAAGATTTGCCATGCTATCCATTTTTTTCCCGTGGGGATATTGAAGTGTAATCCTAATACCACCTTCTCATAGCTTATGAAAGGCACACCTGTGACATGCTTCAGAAAAGGTCCAACCGATCTCCAAAAATCTTGTGCAAATTTGCAGTTCCAGATCATATGCATCACCGATTCGTCTTCTCCGCAAGGAATTCTAGGGCAGCGAGCCACCCTCAGAAGGCCTCGGCTATACTGAAAAAGACGAAACGGTAAGCACTGATGAACTATTTGCCATCCTAAATCCCGTTGGCTATTTGTTAGTCTGTTGTTGATCACCATATTCCAAACTTCTATGGAAAGATCTTCTGTATATCGTTCAACCTGCACCACGGGCTGTGCACTCAGAATTTTATGAATTACCTTTTTGGGTGTTTTTAATTCCTCTCTCTGGTATTCACACAGTTTATAATGTTTTATTATACGGAACAGTAATTTATAGTGTTTGGTCCATTCATCAGTGTAGGGTATGCTTAAATTTATTTGGATCCACTTATACCTTTGTAAGATTCTCCCAACACTATATCTCACCATATGTCCCGTCAGGTGCTCTTTGTCACACAGATTTATTACCATGCTCAAGTATCTGATAGATAGGAACAATTTCACATCTGGCATCCCTCTACCTCCTTTCTCTTCTAGTCTGCACAAAACCTCCCTCTTGATTCTCTCCATTTTTGCGCCCCAGATAAAAATAAATAATTCTCTAATTATCCTCTTTAGAATGATATCGGTAGGGAAAAAAACAAGTCCTGTGTACAATAGAAGAGGAAGGATCATAGATTTAATTAGTAGAATTTTTGCTGCTATCGTTAATGTTCGCAGTTTCCATAAACCTATTTTTTGTTTCACCTTAACTAGTATTTTTTCCCAGTTGTTGTGGCACATTGATCAAATAACACCCCTAAGATCTTTATTTGACCTTGAATTAAGGTTATAGGTAAATCTAATGTACTGTGCCAAACTCCAAATCCGCAGCACACAGTCTTCTCTAAGTTGATTTTAAAACCAGATGCCAGACAGAAACATTCTGCTACAAAAACTGCTCTTTTAATGGATGTTGTATCTGCACACAGCACTACAACATCGTCCATATAGCTTACCACTTTTGCTACATTGCCTCTGCTGCCGGGTACTGTGATCCCTCTAATGATTTTTTCTTTTCTCAATGTTACCAGCAGAGGCTCAATGCAGCAAATGAATAGTAAGGCTGACAAAGGGCAATCTTGTCTCACTCCAGATCGTATCCATATTTTTTCTGTCAGTGTTCCATTTACTGAGATTCGTGAGAATACTTTGTTATAAAATATTCTCACCATGTTTATAAACACCGTCGGTAAATTCATGACTGATGATAAGCCTCTTCTACACACTTGTGGAATGTCACTGTGCAGTCCTGTATAGTAACATGAATCCGCCTGCTCACACCATAGGATTGTAGCCAGTCACAAAGGAGCTACTTTACATGCACATATAAGTTAACGCCTACTTATAAGGCCATGCTTGCATCAGTCAAGGCTACCTTTTACTATCAATTCAAGGTGCCTTCATTCGTTCTAGAACTAGGAACATGAAACAGTGGCTTTCGAAGTCAAATGACACTAGCGCCACCTTCTGGTCTCTGGCTTGAACGTCACCCAGTATATCTCTGACTAGAATGAGATTCTCCCATACATTCCGGCCAGGCACTGCACACACCTGGCTCTCATGAATCACTGAGTTGATGACTTGTTTTAACCTATTGGCTAGTAGTTTAGTCATTATTTTGTAATCGGTATTTAATAATGTGATGGGCCTATAGTCTTTTGTGAGCGGTCTCCTTTTTTGAATATTAACGTAACCATGCCTTCCTTTTGAGTCTCACTCAACTCCCCTGTCGCAAAAACTGTTTACCATTTCGCATAGGTCATCTTTAACCCCTTCGTGACGGGAGACGTACACTGTACGTCCAGCCACAAAGGGACCAAATGACTTGTCACGTACACTGTACGTGGCGAGTTATTTGCTGCTTTAGAGGGCTGTTAACCGCTGAGAATCAGCTTTTAACATTCATTAATGGATGCCCTTACTACAGAGGCATTCATTAATGAAAGGGTTAACCTTTTTCAGACACCCGATACCTTAATATCGGGTGTCTGAGAGTCAAAGCAGAGCGGACACACATGCCGGCTTTTGCCGACATTCTGACAGCTCGTATAGATCGAGAGAGATAGCTCTCTCAAGCTATACTGGCTTTTTTCTTTCATGAATAGATACATAATGTGTCTATTCCTATAATGTATCTATTCCTGAAAGGAGAATGTTTCAGTTTTCTAATCGTTGTTGCAACAATCAGAAAACCTTTAGTGACAGCTGTATCCTGAACTGCTGCAGGATCAGTGTCACTAACTTATTATCGGCTGTTCTGAAGTTTGAAGCAGCCTGATAACCAAAAATGTATTAATTTATCAAGCAGTAACAGTGAGATTAATTCACAATGACTGCTTGATATAATTAAATAAAATAACATTTTTAAGTTTAAAAAAAAAGTGAAAAGTGTAAAAAACAAAAAGTGTGTAAAAGATAAAATAAGGGACAAATAAATGAATGTATTTATTGCATTTTTTGTTAGCTGTGCTGGTTTTGTAAAAAAAAAAATACTACAAATCAAAACTGGGAAAAAAGTGTTTTTTTTTAAACGTTTTTTTCCTCTTTTTTTATATTTTATTTGTCCTAAGTGAGGCGTTAGACACACATATGTGATATAAATATGTAGCCCTATCTGTCCTCTAAAAAACAATATATAATATGTGTGGGTGCACTTTGTAAGAAAGTATATTACTGACGTGGAAGAATCACACAGCAAAAATGTCAAAAGTGTGTCAGTCATTTACGAACAGAAACTAAAAACAAGCTCAGTCATGAAGGGGTTAAGTAGTTCCCAAAACATTAAATAAAACTCAACATTTAAACCATCACTCCCTGGTGTTTTCCCTTTGGCCATCCCTTTTACAGATACTTCCAGTTCATTCACCGTCACTGTTTCAATTAACATATCATGCTTACTGTCATCCACCATATCAGTCATTTGTTCCAATACATCTGTATAGAAAGCGGGGTCTATTGATCGCTGCTCGAAGAGGGACTGATAGACGCAGAACACTTTCTCCACTATGCCGTCCGTCTCCTTGCAGCCATCAATATCTGAAATGACGTTCTGTTTTTGTAAACATTTTTCGTTTTGTTCGAATTCCTCCACCTTGGCTCTATAGATTATTTCCTTCCCTCTAGCTGTCAGCCATTTCTTTTGTTCATCTTTCACTATGTCTATACCATCCTTCACATCTACTCCTATTCTCTCAATTTGATTAACGTCTGTAGTCTGGTGTGTAGGGTATAATATACAATACAATAATATTGTCGTCTTTGCTCTTTTCTTCTTTGGGCACTCGCTTTGCTCTGCTTTTTCACCCATTGCCACCACATTTGCACTGACACAAAATTCGCCTTCGCTATTCGCAAGCGCACGTACAAAGATTGAAAACCTGCACATGTCTTACAGTCATCCAGTAACAAGGTATTCAGTTTCCACATACGTTTGTGTGTTGGTTTGCACCCCTTCACCTCTAACTGAACTACTATTAAATTGTGATCTGAAAACACATTAGTATGCGTTTCCCATGAAATTGGTCTTAAAGTATCGGAGATAAAGCAATAATCAATGCGTGACTTTGCTCTAGAGCTACGCCAAGTAAATCTGTCATTTGGCAAACCTATTCCCCCCCATACATCATGCAGTTTGAAATCGGTGTATAATTAGTTTAGTAATTTGGAGGATTTGTCTAGAACAACGTCTCCCTCTCTGTCATCTTTGTGTAAGATACAGTTAAAATCCCCCATGAATATAATTGGGTCTTTTCCTATAATGAAACATTTTAGTTTTTCTAAGAGGTCATATCGCTCATTCTTTCTAACTGAATTATATATGTTAATTATTCTAATTAGTGTAGTTTGATAGGAGATGACAACTAAAAGTGCTCTGCCAGGCTCGATGACAGTTACTGAGGTAATTTCCACCCCTGGATTCTTGACTAGTAGACCCACCCCTGAATTTTTAACTCCATTCTCCCCAGGCCAAATTGAAGGACCTAATGTCCAATCTTTTTCTAAATCTTGATAATGGAGTTGAAACTCCAATCCGCATTCCTGTAATAAAACAATGTCAGCTGGAAAACCTGAAAATAAATCAAAAAGGGTTATTCTGCGTCTGGGATTAAATAAAGAGCGAACATTAAAAGCGATCTTCAGCTGCATGAAAGGGGTATAGGTTTAAAACAGAAATATTGGCATCTCAGTGAATAGGAATCTATC
Source organism: Nanorana parkeri (assembly GCF_000935625.1). Classification (NCBI taxonomy): domain Eukaryota; kingdom Metazoa; phylum Chordata; class Amphibia; order Anura; family Dicroglossidae; genus Nanorana; species Nanorana parkeri. Next base: position 52,310 of record NW_017308593.1, on the reverse strand, counting down.
CTGGATCCTGATTCCTGGCATGCAAAGTTTTCTTTTCACCGACAGGAATTTTTACTACAGACTCCATGTCTCCCTCCTCCATTGTATTAAGAGCCCAAGGGAAAGAAACTGTGGACTCCTGTGTGTTGAACATATCTTTCATAGAGGACTGGGTGATTTTTCTCTTCTTATGGCCAGATCCAGTCTCCGGGTTTTGTAACTCGCTAACACTTGTGGTATCTGAATCCTCCTGCTCCAGTTCCGTTTTTTCTGTGCTCTTTGTTGTCGTTTTTACCTCAGCTGACAGGATTTTTTATTGTGAAGTACACGGCTGTTGTGAGGGGACAGTTTCTTGTGGATTAAAAATACTTTTACTACGTGTCATTCTATGTGTGTTATACTTTGTTTTTCTTCTTTCTGCAGTTCTTTCTCCATTTCATCTGCTTGTATGTTGTTTTGGAGGGGTGGTGTTTTTGTTCCTTTTGCCACAGTCTCTGCGAAAGATTTAACCCTTTTAGGGCAGTCAGCATACAGATGGTCAGTCCCTGCACAGTGGGTACACGCTTTGGGTACAGTACAGTTGTTTGCTGAATGTCCCAATCCTAAACAATTTCTGCATCTAGTTAACATGTCACAGTCTTGAGTAATATGTCCAAATGAGGCACACTTCCAGCAATACAATGGCATGCCTGATTATTTGAGGAATCCTTTATTTCTCACAATCTGAAATGTTTGTTTTATGTGTTCTAAGTGATCCTCAGCGTGTTCATTTACATAGAATCGGGCTCTGTACAATCTCTTCCCATTCCAGACTCCTACACTATTTTGAACAAGTTTGATAAACTCCACTTGGTCACATTCAATTTTTAGCCAATCAGTGATCTCACTGGTCTTCACATACGGGTTGTACATCATAACAGTTATTATTTTCCAGGGGCTCCTGTGTAAAAACTCTACGTTGAACTTGGTAATATCTGGCTCCTCCCTCTTCATATGCTAATTTAAACTGCTGATATTGTCTGTGGTCAGAAAATACAACTTCTACTGCGCCTTGATTACGATATTCTGCCATACACATTAATTGCTTACCCTCCACTACGCATTTTGTCAAAAGGTCATCCATGGCTAATTTTGCGCAGTCTTCTCCATGAAAATTTTCCGGTAATTCGATCTTCACTGTATTTTTGAAGCGCAGTTCCTGAGCCGCTGATGTGTGTCCTCCATTCTGCTGATTAGGCTTTCCCTGTAACAGGGAAACCTCGATCGCCTCAAAGAATCACAACTTTAGGGGGCACCCTAAAGCCATAGAAATGAGCGGACTAGGCACAAGGCCTGTCCGACAACACCCCCAGTTAGATCTCTACACTGGATCTTAGCTAAAAGGCTGAGAAGCGATAACCCAAAATTGCCAAGGCCCAAGCGGCGACGGGCACGGCCGCCTATGCCTGCTCGCAGAGACAGGGCACGCCCCACCTCCCTTTCTCATGAGTGGTGGCGCAGGACGGAGAGCAAGAAGGGTCAGACCTCCTGGATGTTTCACTGGGCCATCACCTATCCATGCAGCTTGCACCCAACTTGACTACAGGCAGGCATGCTGCTGCAAGTGGCACCTCTAGGCCCCCTCTCGCACTGTGCCCGTGTCCTTCTCCTAGAACTAACTAGGTTAGATTAGCATGGCCCCGCCCGGGTCTGAAGGGCCACAAGAGGGAGAGAGAGTCCGGAGAATGTGTTGTCTTAGGACCAGATATGCAGAGTCAACTACTTTGTGAGTGGGACCCTAAAGGTGCTCGTGCAGTGTATGGAAGGCGTGCAACCATTTCTACCGTACGGTCGCACGTCTTCCGTTGAACCAGCATGCTAGAAAACCCGCCGGGAATCGTACGATTGTCGGCGAGTTAGTGGCCTGCTGGTTCGACAGCTGCCGAATGGGCCGGTGTGCGCACGCGCACACTGCCCGTTAGCAGTCATCGGAAGCCCGCCCCTCAGGGGAGCGGGCTTGCGATGATCGCAAGTACGATCTGCCTGTCCAAGATGGGCAGATCGTACGGTTTTTTAATTACAAATTTGCAGGTGTCCAGAGGGAGGCCCGGAACAGTCTCAACAGTGTCCTTAGCTCTGATGAGCTTGTAAATTGTCTTTGGGTTCCACAAGTCCGGTTTAACTCCATGCAGTCCATGCTCCCTGATGAACATGAAAGAGTCCAAGTAATTCCACAAAAACTAGCATTCGCTTTCTCAAAATCCACAGCCATCACTGCCACATCCAGCTTTCTATCTTTCGCATACCCGAAAACATCTCTCATATCAAGTTCTCCACCCTAAAGGTGCTCGTGCATGGAAGGCGTGCAACCATTTCTTCCAGGCACTGCACAGACATGCTCCTCCCCCACCATACAATCAATCACACCTCCCAATCTCTCAGCAATCAATTTAGCTTTAAATTTATAGTCAGTATTCAACAACGAAATCGGTCTCCAATTCCTTAAATCTTCCTTATTCCCTTTTTTATATAACATCACAATCACTCCCTCAGGCATACACTCAGGCAACTCCTCTCTTGCTAATACATCTCTACACACTTTCAGCACCCTATCCCCTCCCAAAATACCTTATTGAATTCCACCGACAATCCATCTTTATCAGGTGTTTTCCCATTACTCATTCCTTTCAAAACCAAATCAACCTCACACTAAAGGTGCCCATACACTGCACGATTATCGTACGATAATCGTATGCGATCGGGTTTTCGTACGATAATCGAGCAGTGTGAACGGAGACGTGCGACCGTTTCTACTGTACGGTCGCACGTCTACTGTCGAACCAGCCGGGAATCGCACCTTTAAGGTGCCCATACACTGCTCGATTCTCGTACGAGAATCGCGGGAAATCCCACGATCGTACGAGAATCGAGCAGCGTGAATAAAGACGGTCGCCCGTTTCTTCTGTGCGTTCGCACGTCTCTTGTCTAAGGAGCACGCTAGAAAACCAGCCGAAAATCGTACGATTTTCGGCTGGTTTGAACGGTGCTCGGGAGACAAATGCCGCACGCGCACACTGCCCATTCTGCATTGCGGTCATCGGAGAGTACGATCTGCCTGTTTTTGTTCGGATCAAAGGATTCTTCTGATTTTGGAAACTGGATAAGAGGGGGTGCACCGGTCCTGGAGATACTGCAATACCAGGTTGATGCGTGGAGTGGACAGAGCAAGCTCTTCTTCCATCTCCCTGTTCTAAAAATCCATTTAATATATGGTCCCCAGATAGGGGACGTATCAGATATTAAACTGATAACAGATTTTTTTTTTTAAACCATCTGTAATAACTGCATGTCAACCCAGCGCAACACCTTCACCATACAAGCGGCATAAGGCTGCAGTTTCAACATGTGGTCAACTAAGCACAACCTAAGCATGTAAGTATACAGTGACCTGAGAGTTCGACTAGGCGGCCCCATTCCCCCACCTTCCAAATCCTTGCGGCCTCTAACCTACCCAGTCTGGCTACATCGAACCGGAAGGCCGTATACAACCGAGCCAAAATCAACATAGCTACAGGTCTGCCTGTCAGCTTCTCCTCGCGAAAGACCACAAAAAAGATCCAGGGAAGCCTAGCATCACGTCCTCCACCCACTCATGCTGACACTGACTAATACTGTTGGATCCCGGGGTAGCGCATGCCCAGGACTTCCTCAATAAAAGATTGGAACCTCCCTCGTACATCCATTGCAAAGGGGCAAGAATAGAACAAATGGAGAAGATCTTCCGGAGCTCCACACGTCCGTCTCGGGCAACGCTCCGACCGTGCCAAATCTCTCAGCTTCTGGAAGCCCCTGGTCGGAAAGCAACCGTGCAGAGCCATCCAGGTAACATCCCGTTGCCGGTTGGTAACTCCCTTGATCCTCAGGTTCTTACAAGTTTTCTCTGCCACCGCCGAACCAAGATGGAAAATGAGGCGTGCGGCAGGATGCAGCGCTTATTCAGATCCTCCACTCCCAGTTGCTTGTGGAGGGCCTCTAGGCATAGGTAAAAGGGGGCCACCACCACCAGGGCCTGGCCAGATCCTTCCTCATTGACTTCCAGCCCCCCAGGTACTGGGACATCATAGTCATATGCCCCGTACCCCTCAGGATCCTACAGATCGAGAGCAGGTAAGGCAACCCCAAAAAGACCTCCAGATTCGGGAAGTCCATGCCCCTTCTGTCAGCACTCATCCAGACTTTGGCCCGGCCAGCCTCTCCATGCAGGATCCCCCAAAAAAGGTCAACAAACGTTTGTTGACCCGCTGGACCCAGCGCTTGCTCGGGGGCAGAACAAGGCAGATGTAGAGCAAGAGAGGGAGAATCACGGCCTTGATGGTAAGCACCTTACCCCTCAGGGACAGGTCCCTCAGCTTCCAGAAGGCAAGCTTTTTCCGCACCTTGCCCAAAGAGGCCTTCAAAATCAACTTAAATTCAAGAGAAAACTTCACAGCAAACTCCTTATATGAGCTAGAGTTTGCATCATTTGTTTGATATAATCATTTTTAATTTGTAATGTATATGGTATGTAACATCAGTATTTAAATTTATAATAGTGCTAGCGTAAATCGTCATGCACTATCTATATGGCTTTAACTCTGTTCCAATCCTTTAATTTCCAATCCTGTTTTGCTTGACGGCCTAAGTATTTTAAAATCAACTAGATAACAAAGGAATATTTTGCAAACAGCCACTGGAAAGATTCTGTCACACTTATGTGTTCACCTTTATGTACCACCCATCGATTTTCCATGCCATCCATTTTTTTCTCCGTGTGGACCTTTAAATGTAATCCTAACACTATCTTCTCATAGCTCAGAAAAGGCATACCTGTGACATGTTTCAGAAACGCAAAACAAATGGCAAACGTGCTCATCAATTTGTTTTCCAGCTTTACAGCAAGGTGCACATGGAAGGTCCTAGTACAGTAGAAACAGCAAAAAGTTTTCCCAGCACACTCGCCAGCTAGCATGTACAAAAAACTTGTCTCGTCGCTAAGGTGAAAAACAGAGGTTAGATACACGTCTTCTGCAGAAAATGTGAAAGCCGCAAGCGCACACTGCCCGTTCAGCATTGCAGTCATCGAAAGCCCGCCCCTCAGCGGGGCGGGCTTGCGATAATCGAAAGTACGATCTGCCTGTCCAAGATGGGCAGATCGTACAAGCTTTTAATTAGCTTACAACCATCGCAAGACGAAAGTCTTGCGATGGAGGTGTATGGCCACCTTAAGGGAGGTTGGGCTTCCTCCTGACAAACCTGCACCCAATTTAATCTTGAGTAACCACTTCTTTCTGAGTCAATTCACCTGCTACAAACTTTTTATTCACCACTTCACACAGGTCCTCTTTGATTTTATATCCCAAACCATCACTCCCTGGTGTTTTTTCCTTTAGTCATCCCTTTCACGGATACCTCCAGCTCACCAACAGTCACTGGTTCCTTTAGTACATTATGCATACTGTCATCCACTCTGTCATTCATATTGTCCAATACATTGTTATAGAATGCGGGATCTATTGATCGTTGCTCGAAAAGGGACTGATAGGAGTACACTTTCTCCCCCATACCGTCCATTTCCGCGCAGCCATCAGTATCTGGAATTAAATTTTTTGAAGAAGCGTGTACATTTTTCGTGTTCGAATTCCTCCACCTTAGCCCTGTAGATGATTTATTTCCCTCTAGTGGTCAGCCATTTATTTTGTTCATCTTTCACTGCATCCAAACTGTCATTCACATCTGCTCCTATGTCTCGCAATTTTATTGATGTCCGGAGCTTGGTGTTTAGAGTAAAGTATTGTTGTCTCTGCTCCTTTCTTCGTTGGGCACTCATTTTTTATTTTAAAAAAACACTTTGCTCCGCTTTTTAACCCATTCCCACACGCACATACAAAGATTTAAAGCTTGCACACGCCATACAGTCATCCAGCAACAAGGCATTCAATTTCCACAAACTTTTGTGCACGGGTTTGCACCCCTCCACCTCTATCTGACCTAATATTAAATGGTGGTCTGAAAACACATTTAACGTGCGATTCCCATAAAATTGGTTTTAAAATATCAGAAACAAAGCAATAGTCGATGGGTGACTTTGCTCGAGAGCTATGCCAAGTAAATCTGTCCTGTGGTAAACCTTTTTCACCCCACACATCATGCAGTTTGAAATCTGTGTACAACTCATTTAGTAGTTTGCAAGATTTGTCTAGAACAATCTCCCCCTCTGTCTTCCTTAGGTAAAATGCAGCTGAAATCCCCCATGAAGATAATTGGGTCCTTTCCTATGATAAACAATTTAAGTTTCTCTAGCAGGTCACAACTCTTGTTCTTTCTAACCGAATTATAAATATTCAGCACTCTGATCAGTGTGCCCTGCAAGGAGAAAACAACTAAAACCGCCCTGCCTGGCTCAATGACTGTAACTGAGGTCATCTCCACCCCTGGAGTCTTAACCCCATTCTCCCCAGACCAAATTGAATGTTTGAATGTCCAGTCTTTCTCCAAATCCTGGTAATGGAGTTGGAACTCCAATCCGCATTCCTGCAACAAAAAAATATCCGCCTGGATACCTGAAAGACAATCAAAAAGGGTTACTCTGCGTCTGGAGTTAAATAAAGAGCGGACATTAAGGGATGTGATCCTCAGCTGCAGGAAAGGGGTATAGGTTTAGACAGAAATAAAGGCATGTCAGTAATGGAAGTCTATCCTGGGTCATGTTTTCTGGCATCTAAAGATGTCCTCTCAATGGCAGGGTTTATCACTACAGAGTCCACCTCCTCTTCTTCCACTGAGGTAATAGCCCAAGGGAAGGAAGTCGGGGACTCCAGTGCTGCAAACAGATCCTCCATAGAATCCTGTGTTATTTTCCGTCTCTTATGGCCAGATCCAGTATTCGGGTTTTTAGGCACCCGGACACTGGTGGGATCCAGATGCATAGTATCCTCCCGCTCCAGTTACGGTTTTTCTGCACCTGTTGGTGCCGTTTTTACCTCAGCTGCCTGGCTTGTGGATTGTAAAATGCATGGTTGCTGTTAGGGGACATGTTCTTGTGGAATAAAAGCACTTTTATTTTGTGTCTGTGCGTGTGTTGTACTTTGTACTGTGCTTTGCTTCTTTCGTTTGCTCTCTCTCCATTTCAATGACTTGTCGTAGGACATCTTCATCTGCTGGTATGTTTTTTCTGGGTGGTTTTGTACCCCTTGCTACTGTCTCTGCAAAGGTTTTAAGCCTCTTGGGGCAGTCAGCGTACAGGTGGTCAGTACCTGAACAGTGAGTGCACGCCTTTGGTACATTACATGTGTCTGCGGAATGACCTAGTCCCATACAATTGCAGCATCTGGTTAACATGTCACAGTCCTGTGTAATGTGGCCAAAGGAGGAGCACTTCCAGCAGTATTCTGGCATGCCCGAATATTTAAGGAAGCCTCTATTTCTTTCAATCTGGAAGGTTTGTTTAATGTGCTCTAGGTCCTTGGTTCTCAACTGGTGGGTCCTTGTGTGCTTTCCACTTTTTTTTAGGTGAGAGGCTCCTCAGTCTCCCCCTAGCACAGCACTGTCAGTTCTTGCGCCAAGCAGACATTCCAAATATGCTGCCCGGTGCCGAGTGTCAGCTTGAGGTGGGATGGAATGGGGGCTATGACCGCAAGGGAGCTCCATCCATACGTGCTTTGCTTACAGCTCCCTCACACGTCCTGTAGAGGTGCCTGGACTGGAGTGATGTCACATTCTGGCTCTCAGCACCTCTACAGGGCGCACAAGGAAGCTGTACAAGCAATGCACATATGGATGCTGCTCTGTCACAGCAGCCCACACCCTGGACCCCAGGCTGAGGATCCACTCCAGTTCTCATAAGACACCACCATCCATAACAACTTCTCCTGCTTCCCTACATTGCACAACCCATACACCAACCTTTTCATACGATCCTCTTATCTACACCTGTCAGCCCTTTTATCATCTCCCCCTAGCAAAACTACATTCCCAAAACACCCTCTCCACCACCCTACATACTTCACAATCTACAAAACCTCTTTTCCTCTGAAACTCCCTTGTTGGTAAACATCTACAAACAATCATCCACGCTATATCTTTCTGTCTATTTATCAAGTCTTTTTTACTAACAATTTTTCAAACTTTCTCACTTTCACCATTGGTTGAAACACACACACACACACACACCAATTCCTCTCTCTCTCTCTTCTATTACTCTCACACCATCTTTCCTTTGTAATCTCCTCCAATTCAAACTTTCTAACAGTTCTTTCAACTCTCACATAAAACCAGGGTGCCACAAAACACACAGGCTTACATAAATCCACATTGCATATCTTAAACCTTCTAAAAATACTCCCACCTGCATACCTCATTATACATCCGGCCAGATTTTCCTTCTTACAAATGTTAAACACACACTCGCATATTTAACAGACAAAAACCTCTCTACACATAACAAACCCTTATTACCATTCCCCTTTCCTTTTCAAAACTTTTACTCTTCAAATTTTTCCATCCAGGACGGAAAATTACAGGACATTTTATAGGCCAGGTAGCCATCCTTACGGCAAATGTGACACTTCTTGCCCTGTACCCCTGTCTGAAGCAAATCCTGCAGGTGAGGCCAACCTTGCACTCATCCTTCGTATGCCCAAAAGAGAAACATTGTCTGCAGAAACGGGGGGCTTCTCGGGATATCAAAGGTAACCCCAGTTGCAACCTATGGGTGGGTGTTGCATACCTCCGATCCCCACCTTAAAAGTTACCCAACATTTCCTGTGGACATTGAAAGTCCCGAAAACGTTAGTCTGTGTCACTCCCAGTATCTCATCAGAAAAGCTCAGATTTCTTCGTCCTTCATGAACGTGTTGTACATATGTACTACCAAGGGGACCCAAACCTTCACCCATGAACTTAGAAATGTAATACCTTCCAATTTCTCATCATCTGCCTTTTTGTTTTTATGCAGCAAACATGTCTGCAAGTCTTCCCTTTTCCAAAAAAGTAATATTGTACAGACCAGCATGCGAGAAACATTGCACGCAAAAAAAATGCTCGCCAGACATACCGAATGCCTCCTCCGCACTAAGAGGCTCTCGTCTAGGCAACGACCAGCCTAACCATGTTTGGCGCATCCAGATTGCCTACCTTCATCCTTCAGCTCGCTTGACCATAGCCAAACAGCAAGGGAATGGTAGGTAGAGTGATTGCTCTCGTAAGCCACCAGCAAGATCAACTCCACATTCATCCCTCATACTTCTAGAAAACTATTTTGGAAAAACTTCCATACCTCACTTCTAACCACCCACCACCTGACACCCATTTTCATCCACTACCTTATTCATAATACTCTTGCTACCGTATACTTTCTTAAAGAGCAGGACGAGAAGTGCACAAACGTTTTCTTTATCCTTTTAGCCTGGGCCAAAATATTCTTCCATCTTAAATAACTCTTTTGCCTCTCACTCTCCCATGTTCTACAAAAACTCCAATCTTTTCTGCCACTATTCATACTCGTCTCTCTTTTCTGACCCTCAAAAAAAATGTTGTACACTTTCATCACTTCTGTAGAACAGAAATATCCCCCACCAAACTAGATGTAAAATCACAAACAACATCTCCCTGCTGGGAATTACAAGATTCTGAATGACTTCATCCACAGCTCCAGTTGTTGCTTGTGCTAGGGTCTGATTTCCTCCTCATCCGGATTCCCCTTCAGATTCTGACATGACCAACCACAAGTGTTCCGCACCACCATCTCCATTCTCCTTTTGTTTACTCCCACTCTCTCTTCTGTTGCAGTACCTCCATCTTCTCACCCTGATCTCCATTACTCAAAAAATTATCCAAACAGGTGCCATCGTTCCCTTTTCTCATCTTGCACTTCATCCACCTTGTCCCCTCGTTCACATTCCCAGTCACTTCATCTTGATATTTCCCTTCATCCACTCCTCTACTTGCTGGAGAAAATCCTCATCTTCCCTTAAATTCTGTGTCACCCCTTACCGGTTTTCTATTTTGCTTTTGTCTAATTGGCATTAGTGTGCGGCATTCTGCATACAGGTGCCCTCACTGCCTGAGTAGGCTAACTTCTTCACCTGTTTGCAGGTAGGTCTCAGCCTCAAGGCCCAGATGCACTTAATTGGCACATCATATTCCTCCGTCAAGTGACCATAATTGTTAGAGCCAACAGCATGATGTGTCATAAAGCCCCTTCTGCTTATATTTGTAAGATGTGGTCAGAACTGTGTTCAGAAACTTGGTTGCACCTAAACTTCACTTGAAGTGCATTTATTATTCCACACTGCAAATTCATTTTTCACAGGACTCGTACATTCCACTTTAATATCTCTGCCTCCTCCTCTGTTACATGCAGATTATACATTGTGACCAGTTGAACTTTTTATGGTTTCCAATGTCTGAACTTATTGTGATATTTTCTGAATTCCTGGTCGATACCGTTAGTGTTACGCTCCAGGACAGCTGCTATTGAGTGTAAAACCCTCTTGGATAGAAAGGTCACCAACAGAAGTGAGACGGAAACTTTTGGAGAATTGGGTATTTCTTTGATTTTAGATTTCAATACACAGTACAAATCGAAAATAATATTGGAACATTTTTTTAGACCATAATTGTAGTGCGTGTATAAAGTTATGTGACACTCCTGACCCCCTCCCCCCACCCCCATGATGAAGTCACGCTGAGACGCAACACGAGTCAGTTGGAGCCTGGAGTGTACCGATCGTCTTCTGATGTAAGAAGGATTGTGTAAACCTTCTATTTGAGGCTGCAGTCGTCGATGCAATTTATACTTGATTTTATGTAAGTAGATTTTTAATAAATTTGCTTTTTTTACATTATTGATGGGCACTATGGAGCCTTCTTTTTATTTTTAATATGCACCTTGAACTCTGAGGGATATATATATACATATATACACATACAGAGACTCTGGAAACTTTGCCATAATCATCTGTACAGGCATCTTATAGTGGGTCGTTACCAAGGAGGAAGAGGTGTTCTCTGCTATTCCAACTTTGCAGCCGTCTGGGTCTTTCTACATCAAGTGAAAGGGGATTTGCTTTATTTGACCCTGTTCTAAGGTCTGTATATAAGGTGAGCAGCACTCCTGTGGGTGATTGGGAACTGCTGGAGATAACAGGAGCTTCTCACATTGAAGCTGTACATGCACCGTTGAGCTACTCATGTTGGGACAATTAAATATCACACATATAAATGAAATGCACTTTATTGATTTAAGATATTCTGCATTGATGTGGATATAAGTGAATTGTAATTGGATCACATTTACATATATGTGACACATATGAACTAGAATTTATTTTTTGACACATGGTATATAGATAGTTATAGCGCGGCACATTGTTAATATATTTTTTAGTGTTACGTTCCAACTGAGTTTTTTCACAGTCTCTAAAATCAGCAAATGCTTCCTCTACAAAACTTGGGGTACTCAAACATGCAGTACAACCCAGGTCCACTTTACATGGCTTTAGTATGCTTTCGCACAATTTCCCCCACGGAGTTCCTGCAGCACTCTAATACTATTTTTATAGCATGCCTCATAGGACAGAAGTATATTTTTCACATCTTGGAAAGAAAAAAACCCACAAAGAATTAGAGTTAGGTACCTGGTAACTCTGTTTCTAGGAACCTTCCAGGACAGCATCAGAGAGATGTGTTCCTGTTCCGGTGGGAGGAGCCTATCACACACACACCTAAATAAAAAGAGCACAAGCCTAGCACACCTCATTTAAAACATAAGAGCCAAAGGATACCACATTGCTAACTAATTTCCAACACATAGAAATATACGTAGCCAACTTTTCAATATCGGACAGGAATCCCTGGTACCTAACTGTAATTTTCTCTAGTCACCTTTCAGGACAGCATCAGAGAGAATAAGCAAGAACCATATTCACAATTAGGGGGGGACCACAGCTTGCAGAACTTTACTTCCGAAAGTCTGATCTTGGTTGGCTGTCACGCCCACTCTATAGTGCTTGACAAACGTCAGAAAACTGGACCAGGTTGCAGCTCTGATCTGGGGTAGCCCCTGCTCCCTCCGCCCATGAGGCGGCCAAGGCCCTCGTAGAGTGTGCCGTTACATGCTCAGGTGAGTTCAGCCCCTGTAAGTCGTATGCTTGTTGTATGGCCAGTTTGATCCATATACCTATGGAGCTTTTAGAAGCCCTTAGGCCCTCTTTTGGTCCTGAAAATAAACAGGATTGCCTGACTTTTGAATGCTTTTCGTCTTGGCCAGGTATTCTAGCACACAATGCCGAACATCAATGCCATGAAGAGCGGCCTCTTTCTTATTCGATGGATTGGTACAGAAGAAGGGTATTATCACGTCCTGCGTTCTGTGAAACCACCTTAGGAAGAAAAGCCGGGTCTGGCTTCAAAATAATTTTGTCCGGAAGGATTGTACAGTAGGGATCTGAAATTGACAAAGCATGTATTTCGCTGACTCTCCTAGCCGAGACAATGGCCACTAGCAGTGCTGTTTCAAGCGTGAGAACTTTTAATGAACATGCCTCTATTGGTTCGAACGGGGGTCCTAGGAAAGCCTGCAGGACCACCGACAGATCCCAAGTGGGGAAGCATGCTACCACTGGTGGCTTTGCTCTGGCCACTGCTTTCAGAAATCTTTTGATTAGCGGGTACTGCAAGATGCAGAAACTCAACACGGAAACCACCGTGGTGTTCTCTGCGTTGTTACTGGCATACCTCCATGCCGAGTAGGTTTTCCAAACCTCATTGTAGATTGCTAAAGTGGAAGGCTTCCTACTAGAAATAAGGGTAGTAATCACCCTGTCTGACAAACCTTTCCTCAACAGCAAGTCCCTTTCAGAAACCAGGCTGTCAATCGTAAATACTCTAAGCGAGGGTGTAACACCGATCCTTGTTGAAGCACATCCACCTTCAACGGGAGCATCCAAGGCGGCTCGATGCTTAATTTCAGGAGAGGGCCAAACCACAGCCTCTTTGGCCAGAAAGGGGCGATCAGGATAACCAATGCATTGTCTTCCAAGATCTTCTTGATGACCCCCGTTATCAATTTGATTGGGGGAAAAGCATAAAGCAGCTGGGTTCACCAAGGGTGTAGCAGAGCATTCACCCCCAAGCTCCCTTCTTCCCATACCTGAGAAATAAACAGATGCACTTTCCTGTTTGTTCTTGAGGCGAAGAGATCGGCATGTGTCATTCCCCATCTTTGCGTTATCATAAGGAATGTCCAACTCCCAAAATCTTCTGCTCAGCATGTCTGCTAGAACATTCAATCTGCCTTGTACATGTATTGCTGATATGGATAGCAGACTGTTCTCTGCCCAGAGAAGGATCTTCCGCTAGAGATGGGATCTTGTACCTCCCTGTTTGTTTAGATATGCGACCGCCGTCGCGTTGTCCGACAAAATCCGCACATGCCGGGCCTTTGACATGGGGAGCGAACACTAATAAAGTGCATTCTATGGCTTTCAGTTCCCTCATATTTGAGGACTTGTGACTCCACACTTTGCTCCAAGAGCCCTGGAGCATGTGTTGTTTAAAGTGAGCACACCAACCCCATGCGATCGCATCTGTTGTAATCTGAAGAGCTTCTGGTTGCTTCCACAATCTCCCCCGTCAGCTGCTCTGGCTTCAGCCACCACTCTAGTGATAGAGCTTCCCAGGGCCGTGATCCTATTACTTTGTCTAACGAATGCAGTTGACCATCCCACTCCGCCAGTAGAACATTTTGAAGGGGCCTGGAGTGTATCTGAGCCTAAGTTACCGCCGGAATGGCTGCTGTTATAAGCCCCAAGAGTCTCATGATGCGCCTGAAAGATACCTTCATCTGTACAGAGATCTCTTGTTTTTGCCGTCAACCTGCCAATTTTTTTCTTCCGGGAGGAAAACGCATGCTACTTCTGTGTGCACCTGGTAGCTCAAAAACACCACCTTTTGAGATGGAATCATCTGAGATTTTTCTCCATTTATGAGCCAACCCAGATTCAGAAGGTGGGCTATGGCCATAGCAAGGTTTACCCTGAGGATCTCCTGTTCGCTTGCAAAAAACAGCAGATCGTCTAGGTAAGGGATGACACATATCCCTTTCAGTCTGAGAGGGACTAGTGCCACCGCTAGGACCTTCGTAAATATCCTTGGAGCAGAGGATAGGCCGAACGGTAAGGCCTTGTACTGGAAGTGCAACACCTCCTCGGGACCCTTGATTGCGAATCTCAATAATCTCTGGGCTTCCTCTGCCATAGGGATATGGAGATATGCATCCCCGAGGTCCACTGTGGCCAGAAACATTACTGGAAGTAATAACTCTTACTGTATAAATCGATTCCATCCAGAATTTCTTGTAACAAACAACCTTGTTCAGGGGTTTCAAATTTAAAATGACTCTGATGGCTTCCTTCTGAGAAACACATGGGAGTAGAACCCCCCTTTTTCTTTCAGGACTGGAACGGAACAGATTACTCCTTGATCCAGTAGCTCTTGAACAGCTAATGTCATCTCCCGAGCCTTAACCAGATCCCGAGAAAGGTGAGTTACTAAAAATCTTGAGGGAGGGACCTGCAGCAGTTCTATCCTGCATCCTCGGCGGAGGTTTGCCTGTCCTTATGTGGGGCCCCTCTTTTGTTCGGCAGATGACGCTGGCCTCCTAAAAAACTTTGTTTTGTTTTTTGGGTAGGGAAAATCCTTCCTTCTGATCTGCTGATCTGTCAAGCACCGTTTCCAGCTCTTGACCAAACAAGAGGTTTCCCCCGAATGGGAGACCACAGAGTTTAGTTTTAGACGCCACATCGCATGGCCAGGTTTTTAACCATAAAGCTCTCCGACTTAAATTAATAAGAGCCGTGGTGCGGGCTGAAAACTTTACCGCTTCAATAGAAGCGTCTGCAATATACGCCACGGCCTTTTCCAGTACTGGCAGGGAATCCATCATAGTGGGTCTATCTGTCCCTGCATTCAAGTGTTCTCTCAGCTGGAAGCCAGACATCCAAAGTTCTGGCCAAAGCTGGCTTGAATCCTACTCCAGCTGCTTCCCAGGCCCTCTTTAGCAGGGTTTCTGCTTTCTTGTCCATAGAGTCCTTTAGGAGGCCCATATCTTTAAAAGACAATCTGAGTTTTTTGAACATTTGGCCAAAGAAGTGTCCACTCTAGGACACTTTTCCCACACTTCACTGTCTTCCTCTTTGAACGGAAACCTCCATTTTAAGTTTGGAAGAAAAAAAACGCTCCTTTCAGGATCGGACCATTCAGTCTAAACCATATCTTTAACTGATTGATGTACTTGGAATGTGCGACCTTCCTTGGTTTGTAGCCCTTTATACAATCTGTCATGCACTGACAATTCCCCTTGGTCTTCCGCCATTCCAAGCGTATCCCAAACTGCTTTGAGAAGTTCATTAGTCTCACGAGCAGGGAATAAATATCTACTGTGACTAGGCTCTTCCTCCCCTGATTCCATACAAGCCCCCTCCTCAGGGTCAGAAGAAGAATCCATCATGTTGGTAGCTCTTTTACTACTACTCATGTTACCTGAACCCTGAACATGAAGGATCTGACACCACGGAATGACTGCCCATCATACCCGAGCAAAATGATTGGAAGGTTGACACCATTGCCTCCAGCATGGAATCCATTAAGCCTTTAAACATGCTAGAAGATTCGTCCGCCACCAGCTTTCCTACACAAGACTGGCATAGCGTTTTTTTGGAGGAAGAAGGATACTTAGCATTGCACTGCGCACACTTCTTATTTCCTGACCGGTTAATTGAGGAAGGCAGGTTCCCCACCACACAATGACCATACCTCTTGTTAAACACATTAACACTATCACAAAATAAAACATAAGAAGTAAAAAAAATGCCAACCAATTTCTCATGCCCCAAACACTGAGAAACGAAAGGTAACGGAATGGGGTATCCAAAAACAAACCCCATCTCCTACCTTAGAGCTGCCAGCATCAGGATTCCCCAGATCAGATGATGCCATCGTGGTTATCGAGTCTGCTGCTAGGGCGCCGACCCTCCAGCTCAAGTGCCCCACTCTTGATGCCCCCCTTTGCGGGTGTGGGATCTGCTGCCTCTTCCATGAGGATGGTTTGGTAGCGTGGACTGAGCGGCTGCCAAGACCCGGAAGTCGTGAGTCCAATGACCTCCGCGACCTCAGAACCTGAACTCCGCCGGGCCGGAAGTGCATGAAAAACTGCCCCTTCGTCCCGGTCTCCATGAGGGGCCACCAAGATTGAGAACTCCATAGACCAGCCCTCTCCTGCCTTAGGCGCACACCAGAGCCCCTGTTCACACCATCAGCTGGGTCTGACCGGCCTGGGAGCTGTGACAGGATCCTTTGGACCGGAAGCTGCCCTGGGGACACCCTGCTGAGGACGCCGTTGCTTGTAAGGAAAGGGTGAAAAATTAAAAAGGTAAGGAAAGAGAGGTCTTGCAGTAGGGGGGACTCCACTGCTTGTTAACTTTTTATTGCTATCGCACAGGGGTCTAAGTGAAAAAAGAAATTAAAAGGAAAAAAAAACAATAATAATTATCCCCACAGGCTACCTGAGAACCTCCGGCCACTTGAGACTCTGCACAGCATTTCTGAGATGCCACATAGCCATTCTGAGACCCTGGAGCAACGCAGGAGTATGAAGCTTAATATTATTCTGCATTGTTGTATAATGTATTGATGGGATTTGTAGTCCTCTATAGCTGGTGGTTCTGCATTGCTGTATAATGTATTGCTGTGTGGTGGGCCTCCATGGTGGATCAGTGGCTTTAGACCCCGCTACTGTGCTCCCTTCTTTTGGTGCGTCAGCACCCCTCCTGAACCACCATTGAGTGTAGGCTTGAAATCACTCCTCCAGTGACAGATTACAAGGGGCACCGCCGGGAAAATAGAAGCGAGCCCAGAAATGGCTCCTAAATTGACAAAGCAGCACTGGAGAATGAGGTGATTTGAAGGTGGATCAGGGGAAAACATAGCAAGGGAACAGTTGGTCTGAGCATTTTTTACACAAATAGATCTTTTCTTTTGGTGCTATTTGATCGTGGCTGGGGTTTTTCTTTACATTTATTTTTTATATAAAAGAAAAAATGACCAAAAATTGTGGGAAAACAATATTTTCTATTTTGTTAAACAAAACAAAAAATCACATTTCTTCCTACAGTTAGGCCAAAATTTATTCTGCTAAATGTTTTTGGTTAAAAAAAAAAAAAAATGCAGATAAGTGTATAGTAAGCGGTTTGTGTGAATTGGTACAAATTAGAAGTCTTTTTAAAACCTGGTTTTTATCCATATGGTGTCAAACAACAAAATCGGTATTGCTCAGGGTAACGGATTGGTTTAGGACGGATATGGCCGGTATATTTCTTCAAACCTTGGTGTGTCTGCTAGATAAAGTCTTATAATTTGAGGAAGCTGATCGACGGCCCCGCTTACAAGGGTTCTAACCCCTTTCCCAAAACAAGTTTTGGCTTTATACACACTTTCTGCTGTCAGAAATCCTTCTGCTGGCCTGTATCTGGAAAGGTGGGTGCCTGGCTGTGCCCAATATGCGAGTCACACACCCAGTACATGTTCCAGGTCAGTGACGAAGCCAGAGCATCAGCATGACGGCCAGGAAACTGGCGGCCTCCATCATCCTGTGACCAGCTGAAGACCATAAAGGAGTAATTAGAGGGATGAACTCAGCCCCAAACGACCAGCTGCACTACAGTGTTTTTTCTATTGCATATGGCAGGGAGGAATGAGTTGGTGTGAGCACACGTGGTGAAGGGAACTGATTAGACTGAACACAGGTGGTGAAGGGGAACTGATCAGAGTGAACACAGGTGGTGAAGGGGAACTGATTAGAGGAATGGATTGGTGCGCACACAGGGTTGAAGGGGAATGGATTTGAGTGAGCACAGATGGTGAAAGGGAATAGTTTTCAGTGAGCACACATAGAGATGGGGGAAGGGGTTGGTGTGCACACAGGTTGCTATGGGCAGGTCATGTCTATGTAACTCTGCAGGCATCCCAGTGCTGCCCCCAGATATCCATCTTCCCAAACATTGAGGGTTAGTTCACACCAGATGCAGTCTGTTCAGTTTGGCAGCTGCATCCAAATCGCGTCAATGCTTTGTTAGGCTGGGTTCACACCTAGGCGTATTGAATATGCTCGTCTGTCGCGCGGTAAAAAAGTTGTGCGATTCCGAAGGCTACTTGGCTGTATCCCAATGTAAAACGCCCTACAAAACGGCCCAAAGAAGTACATGTACTTGTTTGAGCGTAGGCCGTTTTGTAGCGCGTTCAGACGGGCGGAAATACGGAAAGGTGTGAACCAGACCCATAGAAAACAATGGGATTTTCATGTTTGTTGAGCGTTCATAATGCGTTGAACGCGCGACAAAACGTAAAAGGTGTGAACGGGGCTTAATGGGATTTCTGGTGCTCTGTTCACACCAGTGCAAAAAATACTGCTGGCCTCATTTTAGCTTCATTGAATCGCAACAGAACGCATGCAAACGCAAACCCGAGGGGAAAAAAAAGCAGTATTGGAAGTGCTCAGACAGGAAGTGACATAATGGATCTAATTTGCATTTTGAAAAGAAAAAGTCAAAAGGCATCGCGCTGCAGCTGCGGTTGTCCGCGTGCATTTGGTTGTAACAAATACGCGCTGAGTTGCTCTAAACATAACAATGCACTTTAATGTGCACTGTTCAGACTATTGTGGCGGCTGCGCGGTACGAAACCGCACGTCCCGCAAAATAGTCCCAACGCAATTTTATTTACGGATTCCACACGTTTACTGCTATAGTAATATCCGCAACTGAAAGACCGCGCAGGAAACGCATACGCTATATGTGAATGGGGCCTGGGGGTACATTCACATCCAGATGCATGCATGGGGCGGCTCACAATGCAACACACGGCTGTGATCCGCTCCCATTCACTGTCACATGTCCTTGTGTTGGCGTGCATTGAGAAACGCATGTTAATGCATCTGCTGTGAATGGAGCCGTCCGCATGCTCTCTGCCGCTCACATAAACCGTCCCGTGACCAGCATACGTTTTATAACTAGGTGCTGAGCAGTCAGTGGAATCTGGATCCTGAAACCTGCCGATTCCCAGTCTATAATTCCGTCCTCTAGTATATTTCCTGCACTGTCGTCTCTGCGCTTCACATTCTATAGACTACAAACGTGCACTTCCTGTCCCTGGACTGACAACTCCTAGCACTGATCTCCTGCACACACCACATTCTCAGAGAGACATCAACTGCACATGTGGCTCTTCCAGGAAGTTATAGGCTAAGCCCCGCCCACTAGGGGGGTGTCACTCAGCACAGAGCTTAACCCTTCCCCTGCCAGGATAATGAGGCCACCAAAAGCAAAACTTCAGCATTTCTCAGGCAGCCTTCAGAAATAAAAAAATGTCAACTTTGGTGGTCAGGAGAAAATGTACAGAAATGGCCGCTATTGGACTCGCTGGGAAATACTAGTCGCCTGGCTGTATTTGGCTTCAACACATGAGGAAGCATTGCTGCACAGGGGTGTCAGAATTCGGCACCTCTGTACTTGGCTCGGTGACATCGGAAGCTTTGACCTTTCAGGCCAGGTTCACACTTGGGTGATCCGTGATTACGCAGCAATCGAACACGAAACTGTGCGGGTGGCTGCGCGGTCACGGAAACGCCCACCACCGCTGATCACGCTGGCGGTGGCATTATTTTCTGATGGCACCCCAGCCGTGATTTCCCACCACGATTCTGCCCATGCAATCACGGTAGAAAAAAAGCGTACATGTACTTTTTTTTAGTGATTGCCGCAGGGAGGTATGCCGGGTGTCATTCTCGGTATCTGTTCTTATCCTGTATGTATGGACTCTGCACAATATCACTTCTCTTGTCCTGTATGTCAGGTGTCATTCTCGGTATCTGTTCTTATCCTGTATGTATGGACTCTGCACAGTATTACTTCTCTTGTCCTGTATGCCGGGTGTCATTCTCGGTATCTGTTCTTATCCTGTATGTATGGACTCTGCACAATATCACTTCTCTTGTCCTGTATGTCAGGTGTCATTCTCGGTATCTGTTCTTATCCTGTATGAATGGACTCTGCACAATATCACTTCTTGTCCTGTATGTCAGGTGTCATTCTCGGTATCTGTTCTTATTCTGTATGTATGAACTCTGCACAGTAACACTTCTCTTGTCCTGTATGCCGGTTGTCATTCTCGGTATCTGTTCTTATTCTGTATGTATGGACTCTCCACAGTACCACTTCTCTTGTCCTGTATGCCGGTTGTCATTCTCGGTATCTGTTCTTATCCTGTATGTATGGACTCTGCACAGTATTACTTCTCTTGTCCTGTATGCCGGGTGTCATTCTCGGTATCTGTTCTTATTCTGTATGTATGGACTCTGCACAATATCACTTCTCTTGTCCTGTATGTCAGGTGTCATTCTCGGTATCTGTTCTTATCCTGTATGTATGGACTCTGCACAATATCACTTCTTGTCCTGTATGTCAGGTGTCATTCTCGGTATCTGTTCTTATCCTGTATGTATGGACTGTGCACAGTAACACTTCTCTTGTCCTGTATGCCGAGTGTCATTCTCGGTATCTGTTCTTATTTTGTATGTATGGACTCTGCACAGTATCAGCGGAGTTGTAATTAGCAGTAAAATCCTTACACGGGTTCTAAGGGTACGTTCACACCATGTGCATTCCTTTTCGACCCGATTCTGGCCAGAACGCACTGCATCGCATTGCGGCCGGCTCACTATTTCGTGGTGCAGGGAGGTGGCGTGGAGTGCCATTGAAGTGAATGGCACTGTAGCCACACCCTCCGTCCGCAATGCGATCGCCCGCTCGCATAGTGCTTGCATTTTTATAGCAGGCACAATGTGCCTTGCGACCGGAGGGCGTGGCTACAGTGCCATTCATTTCGAAGGCTCGTCACGCCCCCTCCTGCCCCAATAAAAAGTGAGCCGGCCGCAATGCGAGGCAGTGCGTTCCTGCCAGAACGCACTGCAACTGGTGTGAACGGGCCCTAAAACTTCTTCCAGAACTAAAAAAAAAAAAGTGTTGGCTTTATACACACTTTTTGCTGTCAGAAATCCCTCTGCTGGGCTGTATTGGGAATGCTGGGTGCCTGGCTGTGCCCAATATGTGAGTCACACACCCAGAACATGTACAGTATGTAGGAAATGTGTCAGAATTCCTCATCTCTATACATGTTCCAGGTCAGTGACAAATCATGGAAGCCAGAGCATCAGCATGACGGCCAGGAAACTGGCGGCCTCCATTGTACTTTAAACCAGCTGAAGACCACATGGGAGTGATTAGAGGGATGCACTCAGCACAAAACCACCATGGATTGGTGCGAGCACACATGGTGCAGGGGAATAGATTTCAGTGTGCACACATGGAGATGGGGAATGGGTTGGTGTGCGCACAGGTTGCTATAAGCAGGTCATGTCTATATATCCGGTGAATGTGTTGGTGTGAGCACAGATGGTGGAGGGGAATAGATTTCAGTGTGCACACATGGAGATGGGGAATGGGTTGGTGTGCGCACAGGTTGCTATAAGCAGGTCATGTCTATATATCCGGGGAATGTGTTGGTGTGAGCACAGATGGTGGAGGGGAATAGATTTCAGTGTGCACACATGGAGATGGGGAATGGGTTGGTGTGCGCACAGGTTGCTATAAGCAGGTCATGTCTCTATATCCGGTGAATGTGTTGGTGTGAGCACAGATGGTGGAGGGGAATAGATTTCAGTGTGCACACATGGAGATGGGGAATGGGTTGGTGTGCGCACAGGTTGCTATAAGCAGGTCATGTCTATATACCCGGGGAATGTGTTGGTGCGAGCACACATGGTGCAGGGGAATAGATTTCAGTGTGCACACATGGAGATGGGGAATGGGTTGGTGTGCGCACAGGTTGCTATAAGCAGGTCATGTCTATATACCCGGGGAATGTGTTGGTGCGAGCACACATGGAGATGGGGAATGGGTTGGTGTGCGCACAGGTTGCTATAAGCAGGTCATGTCTATATACCCGGGGAATGTGTTGGTGCGAGCACACATGGTGCAGGGGAATAGATTTCAGTGTGCACACATGGAGATGGGGAATGGGTTGGTGTGCGCACAGGTTGCTATAAGCAGGTCATGTCTATATACCCGGGGAATGTGTTGGTGAGAACACAGGTGGTGGAGGGGAATAGATTTCAGTGAGCGCACATGGTGGAGGGGACTGATTTAGACTGAACACAGGTAGTGAGGGGAATGGATTGGTGTGCACACAGGTGGTGATGGGCAGGTCATGTCTATGTAAAGGCGCCCACACACCTTTACATAGACATGACCTGCGATCGTACGATTATCGCAAGATGTGTGGAAGGCGTGCGACCGTTTTTACTGTGCGGTCGCACGACTTTTATCTTAGGAACATGTTCCAAAACCCGCCGAGAATCGTACGATTGTCGGCGGGCTGGTGGCATGTTCGTAAGATAAATGCCACGCGGTCATCGGAAGCCCGCCCCTCAGCGGGACGGGCTTGCGATTATAGCAAGTATGATCTGCCTGGCCAGATTGTACGTTTTTTTTAATGACCTTACAACCATCGCCAGACAAAAGTCTGGCGATGGTTGTAAGGTCTGTGGCCAGCTTTACTCTGCAGGCATCCCAGCCCTGCCCCAGATATCCATCTTCCCCAAACACTGCGGGTTACTTCACACCAGGTATCAGTAGTGATGCAGTCCGTATAGTTTGGCAGCTGCATCCAAATCGCGTCACAATGCTTTGTAATGGGATTTCTGGTGCTCTGTTCACACCAGTGCAATCAGAAAAAATACCACTGACCTCATTTTAGCATACGAATGCATCCCAAAAAAAAAATTTTTAAAGCAGTATTGGAAGTGCTCTGACATAATGACATAGGAAGTGACATAAGGGTATAATTTGCATTTTGAATACAAAAGTGTCAAAACGCACCGCACTGCATCTGCGCAGACAGTCGTGATGCAGTTCTGGTGTGAACTAGCCCCAAGGGTACATTCACACAGGAGCGCTTGTCCGTGCGTATTTCGCTATATGTGAATGGAGGCTTCGGGTACATTCACATCCAGATGCATGCATGGGCCCGCTCTATTTGTTGTGGTTTTTTAAGCTCCAGGCAGCTCACAATGCAACACACGGCTGTGATCCGCTCCCATTCACTGTCACATGTCCTTGTGTTGGCGTGCATTGAGAAACGCATGTTAATGCATCTGCTGTGAATGGAGCCGTCCGCATGCTCTCTGCACATTTGCCGCCAATATAAACCGTCCCCAGTGACCAGCATATAACTGGGTGCAGAGCAGTCAGTGGAAGCGGAATCTGGATCCTGAAACCTGCCGATTCCCAGCCTGCAGCGACTACACCGATCTCTACAAGTTCTTCATCCTTATAACTTATATTCTCTGTTCTGGTCAATCACAAATCTTCACATTCTATAAACTACAAACGTGCACTTCCTGTCCCTGGCCTGACAACTTCTAGCACTGATCTACACACAGCACATTCTCAGAGAGACATCAACTGCACATGTGGCTCTTCCTGGAAGTTATAGGCTAAGCCCCTCCCACTAGGGGGGGGGTGTCACTCAGCACAGAGCTTAACCCTTCCCCTGCCAGGATAATGAGGCCACCAAAAGCAAAACTTCAGCATTTCTCAGGCAGCCTTCAAAAATAAAGATGTCAACTTTGGTGGTCAGGAGAAAATGTGCATTTTTTTTTTTTTCACCAAAACCTCCAAACCGATATATATATTTTCTGGCAGCCGAGGAACAATGAAATAAAATGATGGAAGCTGCAATTGTTTATGTGGCACAATATGTATTGTGCGCTACTGTTTATCAACTCAATATTATTAGTAAAAAATACATCATCAATAAGTATAGAGGTCATATTTACATAGTTTGGTTGACAAAAAGGCAATCAAAAGAGGGGGGGGAATGAATAAATGGAAAAAAAAACATAAACGGAACAGATCCCCAGGGGCGTCCCGAGGCTTGGTGTCACCCAGGGGCGGAGACTGACGTTGCTGTGACGTAATCGCACGGTGGTCTTATTGATGCCTGCTGGTGATGGACGCCGGCAGAGAGAGCGGACGTTCACCCGGCGGGATGAGGTATGCCTCCTCACTCTTGACACTGTCCGCCTCTTTGTCCGTGACCGAGTGCCCGACTGTTCATAGGGGGTGACACCAAAATGACTGTCAGTCATTTTGGTGTCACCCCTGCAATGGTGGGACCCGGGTGCGGGCCGCACCCCCCTTGTGACGCCGCTGCAGAACCCTATGCTCTTAGTTACCCACAGCTGATCCAGAGGAAGGAAAAATAAAAATGTGCTCTAATTGTGAAAAAAAGTATTTCCTGATCCCATAAGGCAATTGGATTAGGGGCGGCCGCCAGGTGTCACCTGCCGGGACGTCCTCATGCATGCATGTGACGTCATAACGCGCATGTGTGCAGATCCTCACACATGTGGGTAATGACGTCATGATCGCTTACCTGCCGGCAGCCATCTCAGTGATGGGCCCCGATAGAGAGAGGAGGGAACGTTCATCCGGCTGGCAAAGATATACCGCCGGGTTCCCTCATCTCTTGTACAGCTGAGACTTTTTAGAGCAGGTGACCCCCTCTAATGGTGTCACCCGGTGCTGGCCGCACCCCCCTTGTGATGCCACTGAATTGGATATTCCCTGGATCAACAATCTCTGGTGTTACTACTTATGTTAATATTCCGTTATTCTGCGCATTTTGGACTGTATCCGGAAACAATTAACTGACTAGAACTAGTTACTGAGGAATCTCACAGCTCTTACTGTGAAGAAGTCTTTCCCTAGGCAAAGGTCAAACCTCTGTTCCTCCCGGTGCAATATATCACCATAAACAAATTCTAATATAAAAGTAGGGTGTAGCTGCTGCTGTATGTAAGCCAAGCTGCCGGTACATTGAATTCCACCGCCGAATATGCGCTGCAGGAGGATGCGGTCCCTGATAATCATGCAGTTCCATAACATAACACACAGCTTTAACCACTTCCTGGCCGGAGCAATTTCTTACATTTGCGCACAGACCCCCAAACAATGATATATTTATCTGAAAGCAGAGGCCCTGCAGAATAAAAAGATGCCAGTTGCAATTTTTTTATGTCGCCTGGTATTTGCGCAAATGTTTATCAAACCAGTATTTTTAGGATAAAATACACTAAAATAAAATTTAGTGCACAGAAACAGAATATATTGCCCAATTTTTTGGTAAAATATAAAAGACGGGTTCACGCCGGGTAAATGGATACCAAACATGGCAAGCCTTAAAATTGCGTGCTTCCGTGAAACCGCAAAAAAACTACAATAACCAGAATTTCCCATAGGCAACGCTTTAAGCGCTTTTACGGCTCATCAGTTTAGCGCTAACCGTGATTGATGGGCCTAGAATTATTGCTCTCACTCCGACGTTCACGACGATATATAACATGGTGTCTGCTCTGTCCCGTTACATTACGTTGTGATGTGCGCACAGCTGGCTCTGGAGAGGCTAGGCTACATGCACTACTTCTTTTTCAGCGCAACGTAACGCAACGGATCCAATGTGAACTAGCCCCATTCACGCCCATTCATTTTTCAATGCCTTTCCGTTAGCATCCGTTGAAAAACAGATTGCAACGCAACGGATCGGAAGGTACAATTGCAAGTCCAGGCACCCCCCGTTGACTGGCAATTTCCTTTCGATTTTGGGGTGAATGCACCCTGAAGGCACACCCCAATTCCATAATTTAAGGGACATGTATATTTTCAATATCACCCTCGAAGCCGCATGAAAAGGTCCTCTCCCCAATCTGAACATTATTTTATATATTTTTTCCGAATTTTGGCTTTTGTACATGCCCTGTGCCACTGAGCTCTTCCAGCAGCTCCAATCTTGGCCAGGATATCTGCATGAAGTTTGCATGTTCTCCTTGAGGGAAAATGTCCTCAAAACTGAAGCAGACAAAATCTGGAGCAGCTGTGCACAGCAACCAATCAGCTTCTCTCTGTCATTTTCAAATCTTAACTGAACAAACTGAAGAGAAGCCGATTGGTTGCCATGGGTAACTGCTCCAGATTCTGTCAGCTACAAGGTTGATAAATTCCCCTCCTTGTGCTTGCATGAGTTTCCCTGATTTCCTGATTTCCTCCTACACTACAAAGAGATGCTGGGAGGTAATTGGCTCTGGTCTAAATTTGGCTCTCATATGTATTCATGTGACATAGGACCCTTAGATTGTAAGCTCCTTGGAGGTGGGGACTGATGTGAATGTGCCAGCTCCTTGGAGGTGGGGGCTGATGTGAATGTGCCAGCTCCTTGGAGGTGGGGGCTGATGTGAATGTGCCAGCTCCTTGGAGGTGGGGACTGATGTGAATGTGCCAGCTCCTTGGAGGTGGGGACTGATGTGAATGTGCCAGCTCCTTGAAGGTGGTGTAACGGCAACCGCCGTCACCCTTAGCAGGAGATCGGGAGCCTCGGGAGTCGGCCGCTTCTCGGATCCGGCTGCTTGCGTTCCATGGTGGAGCGCACGCTTGACACTTCCGGTTTCGGAGGCCGGATGCATTCCACCTTGGAACGCGGAGGTGCGCCGATCCGTTCGGCGGCTCCTCCCCCACTCCCTAGCACTATATAAACTCCCAGACGAGACAGTATGGCGTTCCACTATCGAGCCAGAACGCCTGCTGTCTCCTGGGACCCTCCATCGCCTACAGCCTGTGCTGCCAGCCACACATCCTGGGACCGGATTCCTTAGGACCCCCAGCTCCTTCCATCCACACCAAAACAAAACCGCAAGTACTCAGTGCAGTTTGCACTCACTGTGTCATAGAGACTGCATGCCCTTTTTTGGACTTCCATTTGTAACTCATTACAGCTTGCTTGGGAACTCATTACAGACACTTTTACTGCATTTATCCTCTTACACTGATCTGGTTACTCATACAATCCTAATTAATACTGGTGCTTAAGGGTGGGGCTTATGAAGCAATAACCCACTCTGAACCGTATGTCATTTATTTGAGGCTGTGATGCTTGAAACCCTAACTCTCCGATAAGATTGAGAGTGAAACCAGGGATTCCTGCCTGAGAAGCCTCTGCAGTTGTGATCCACAAACCCCCAAATCAAACACAGGTGTTACAGGTGGGGACTGGTGTGAATGTGCCAGCTCCTTGGAGGTGGGGACTGATGTGAATGTGCACTATGTAAAGTGCTGTGTGAATTGTCTGTAAGAATGACTATAGTGTCCCCAGTGGCATCGCTTGGCTTCCGTTTTTCAATAGCATGCCTATGAGCCCTACACATAGTCAAAATATAATAAAAATGTTGTCCTCCCCCCCTACAGATTCAAGCCAGATTTTGAGCCTGTTATATGAAACTGCTTGTAAATTAAACTGTGGCCCCCATCCCATCATCATTAGTGTATAATAATAATAATAATGGTGTTTTCTTAATTCAAAAATCTTTGTAGACCTGAGCCCTGAATGTCAATGTGTCAGACATATTTCCTCAGGATGTAGCTGCTGTTGTACTTTTCATAGAATGCAGATGAATAGTTTTGACACCTAAATCGGCAGTTTCATGTGTAACAAATAGTCCCCGAGGGCTGTACCTATAAAAAGAATGTTTATGTACTTTCAATCATCTAAATGTTCTATTTATAAAACGTCCGCCGAGCTGCCATTCCCACCAGCGGCACTAGTACCCCTAGATGACGCTGAGGAATAGAAGAAATATTTGGGATGCCTACCTGATTATTCATTCCTTTTATAAATAATCAATCACAAGGTCGTGGCATTCGGTCAAGAATGATGAATGGAGGTTACGCTCACATCGCAAACTCTTTTTTATCATGCCATGACTCTCAGCTAAGACAGACAATAGGTACATAGTCACATGGCAACATATATAGAAGGAGGAATACAAACACACGTTCCATTAAGTAACAAAATGAACAATCGGATCCTTGTGTAACTAGCTCAGTAACTGAAGTATAGAAGCAATGCATATTGATTAGTGGTGGTTGCTTTCATCCGATTCCTCTGGAGAAGGGGGAAGCCTCATGTTATAGGATCAATTTGCATGATCACAGCGGAAGTATGGATAGAAGTTGGGGAGTCATGTGCAATTATTCTGGTCAAAGACCAGTGGGAAGAACAATAATACTTGGCTATTGATTTTTGAGTGCCAACAGATAATGTCTGCAGGAATTATTCCCGTATGTCAAACAATTTTTTGGGCCTGGTTTTCCTTATCTGGAGAGGCTTCCACCCACTAAATACGGAATACATACATTCATTTTTCAAGAAACAACACAAGAGGGTCAGAAAAGATCCACCTATGAAAAATTATCTGTTTAGCCACAAGAGAGATAATAATGAGCAATTAGATCCCCATTCATATCAGTCCTCAGTCCCCTCTTCACATCAGAGTCCTACCTCACAAGATTTCAAGGCACTCCTAAGGAAGTCAGAAGGCACCCCTGGTGCCACGGCACACTGGTTTAGAAAGGCTGGTATAAGCTACAGCATATCCTCTGAGAACTACCTTCACAGCCTGCCAAAAGAGAAGGGGTGTGTGTGTCTATGGGACATGTGCATCCCCGTCTTTTATATTTTACCAAAAAAGGGTGAAATTGGGGAGTCATCAATAAGGGAGGACAATTCAATTGTCTTCAATTCAATCATCAATTCAGAGGAGAACAATGCAAATTGTCCATTCTGTAGAAATAAGCATGGCCTTTGGAGTAACATGTATCATGTTCTGTTGTAAGGAACGATTTCCAGTTGTCAACCAAAGAAACATTCCTTAAGGGCTCATTCACACCACCTCCAGATCACCTCCAGACTAGACTGTTTTCAGACCCAAAATGCATCCTAATGTATCCCAATGCTCTTCTTGGCCTCATTTCACACTATCGCAGACAGTTCCGCTCCAGACCAGAAAAATACTGCGTGTCACATTTTGTCTGGTTTGGAACGCACACAAACGCGTCAAAAACACAACAGAATGCAATGGTAATAAAACAAAACTGTTTTTCTCGTTACCCTTGGATTGCCTTCTTCTGTGGAGAGAGAGATTTGTGAAGATAGGAACCATGATGGCTGAAGTGGACACCGAATTCTTTGTAGAACTTGTGGAAGCCTGCCCAGAGCAGTATGATCCGAGGCATGGCCAATATAAGAACAATAATAGGAAGATGGACAAGTGGAGAGGCATTGCTGCCCAGGTTGTCCCTGGCTATGATCATTCGAGCAGCTCTGAAAAGAACTGTGGCAAGTTCATGTCTCTTATGTACAAGCATTGTGCTGCTCTTTTCCTGGCTATCTGCAGGTCTTGCAGAGGTCGTCCAGCACGACCTAAAATTGAACGCATCAAAAACGCGTTCCAGATCTGGTCTAGAAAATGGTGTGAACCTGCCCTAGGAGATATTGCAAACATTCATTAGAAGCTGAGCATGTAATGCCAGACGCAGCAGAACGATCAGATGAGGGGCTGAGCATGGCCTTGAAATCACCCGCAACAACTAGTTTGGGATACTCCTTAGATGAGAGCAGTTGAATGAGTTAGACAAAAAAAAGGGTGAGGAGTTACATTAGGTATGTAAACATTGAATAGAGAACAAAGCTCTCCAGTTCAAGCAATAAGCATCTGCTTTCTGGATGAGGGGTAGGGTTGATAATTTTGTACTGAAGGGATTTGTTGATGAGGATCGCTACTCTCCTCCTTTTTTCATTTCATAGGATGTGGCAGTAGTGTCGCCTATCCAATTGGCTCCCAGTTGCAAGGGTTGGCCAGATTTCCAGTAAGTCACCTGCAAGAAGACTATATCTGATTGTAACTGTAAGAGGTGAAAAAGGACCTTTTTCCTTGTGATTGGAGTGTTCAGTTCTGCAACATTTCACAAAAATATTTGTCTTTTCTGGCTGTGCCACCTAATTTTTAACCAAGCGGTAATAATCCTGGATTAACTGGTGGTAGTAGCAGCCACAACAGATTTAAGCTAAAACCTTTAATTTTATACAAATTGGCCAGTGGCAAAACAGTGTAATAGTAAAGTTTGTGAGCTTGTTTTTTTCACAGCACCACACTGCATTCTCTTATAAGTATATTAAAATGTCTAAACATTGCACGCAAAAATATTTCAAAATTATAAACCCACATTCCACAAACCTCACCCATCCCTGTATCCCTAGAATTCATATAACATTACAAATATAGCCATCGGTTATGTGTTTGGTAAAAATCGTCTCGGTGCCAATCACTTAGGCAGCAACTAGAAAGAGGCTGGAGTATTTACTGCAACCAGGTTGGTGGTCCGTAGATGGATCTCCTCCTCCCCACCTACTTTGAATCTATGGCTTGTAGAACTTGACAAGATGGTCGCCTACGAATGAGTTACCTTTTAACAGAGGGGTACCTTGCTCCAGTTCCATTCTCTCTGGGACAGATGGTTGACGTACCGTGGCCATGCAATCCCTGACTAGACAGCTCACACACCTACATACTGTTGTTACATATGGCTTGACCTATTTCCTCTACTACATAAGCATTTGATTACGTTTGAAGGTGTTGGCTAATTGTACTGTGCTACATATGTGGTATTTCCGCAATATTCCTGATATAGTTTCTACTCAATGTGCCTTCCCGTCGGTTGACAGTTCATTCTTGTCGAATTTTGCTATGTGCATGATTTTTTACCTTTTTTTTGTTTGTTTGTTTTCACTTTTTGTATTTGAAACTATGCAAAATCAATAAAAACTATCCTGATTTAGAAAAAAAAAGGAGTCTGAAAAGGTTTTATCTTGCAAAACAATTTTTTTATTTTCTGAGGGACATTAGCCAGAAAAAATTTTCAGGGGCTGCACAGTATGTAAGCAGCTTGGTTAGGCCGCAATATAAGAGGGAGAGACGAGGCCGATTTTATCTTAAAATAAACAGAGTGTATTTTCTGAGAAACAATAGCCACAAATATTGTTCAGTGGCTAGACAGTTTGTAAGCAGCCTGGTTAAACTGTAATATAAGCCACCCTAGTTACACCTCCTCTTCTGCGCTGGCAGGCCCTCCAACTCCGTAGCTACCTCACTAAATTGAACAACTCCCCTCCCCCGCGCACAGACCTAACACCGTTTGAGGATATTTGTTTGGTGGGCGGATACGTTGACCATGGTTTGTCCACAGCCCATGCCCTCTTGCTGATGACGGCCCATACACCTAATCCGGGCTTTCTGGCAAAATGGGAGAGGGACCTATCAACCACCTTTTCGCAAGACCAAAAAGATTACATACTACATTTTGCTCATAAAGCATCTACTGCCTCTGCTACCCAGGAAACTGGGTACAAAATACTGACCAGATGGTACTACGTACCCTCTAGATTACACAAAATGTTTCCCCAAACATGCTGGAGATGTGGTCAGGCGGAACTATCCTCCACACTTTTTGGTCATGTCCTAGCCTTAGGGACTATTGGGAGGCAGTCACAAGGATTATAAAACAACTGACGGGAGTGTCCCTGGATGGGGACCCAGCTGCCCTGTTGCTCCACAGATCCTCCCTGTCTAAGACCAAGTACCGCGCCTCTCTGCTCATCCACCTGGTAAATGTCGCCAGGGCCTGTATACCGCTGAGATGGAAAAGCTCCAGCCCACCCACAGTCACAATGTGGCTATGTAAAGTGGACGAAACACAAGTCATGGAGGAGCTAACCGCGGCACTTCACCACACAGACGGCAAATTTCGTAAAACATGGTTTTATTGGCTGGAGTACCTTTACTCCCCGGAGTACGGTGCACTCATGGTAGTATGAGACATGGTACCGTACCGGGGGGATACGATACGAAACCAGGAATCCTTAAACTTAGCTTGCCGCATTGACCCCAGGGGACCGATACAGCGCTGTCCTCTTGCCTGCCGGGGCTTGACCAAATGCCTATTCCGTGAGACTTCTACGCCAACCCTTACTGTGACCACACCTTCCCTGCTCTCCTCCTGCCTTAACTCCAGAATCCTTCTCTGTCGTCTTTCTTACTCCTCCTGTCTTCTTGAGCTGACTGCACCGAGATGCCGACATAGCATGTATCTAGTTACTCTATACATCTGTGTACGTCATAGCTAGCATGAAACTTTCCACAGCATAGTGGTGGCACCACATCTAAGGATAGGGGCGATTGTGCATGATCTCTATTTACTAGCTACTATATAACACCAGTGGAATGATCCAATCCCATTGACACTCTGAGTGTTACTGCTGTGTTCCGATATATTGTATTGCACTGCTCAACTCTTTTGTTTGTACATTTATACTGTTCATACTAATGTAAAACTGAAAATAAAGAATTTAAAAAAAAAAAACTGTAATATAAGATGAGGCAGGTTCATCTTGAAATGGAAATTATAATGTATTATTTGATATATTTAATAACCACAACTATTGTAAGATAGCTGTACTATGTCACCTGCCATCTGAAGCTGCAAAAAAAAAGACACTCCATAACCATCCTCCAAGTTGTCTGAGCCCCACTTTGTTCAAATTCGTTGTGCTGCAACCCCTCCCATATAATCTAGTAAAAATTTCCTGGCCTGTTGTTGACCCGCATTTTCTTTTGCCTTGAGTTATGTTATTCTTCATTTATACTTAATTTGTATTTTCACGCAAATTTTTTTGTATTTTCTTCTGTATTCTTTTATAATGATGCTGTGTTTGGCCTGCTCACAGCAGAGGCCAGGAACGTCTTTAATTCCTCTGCTTTGGCAGCATAATCTTTCTCCTCCCAGGCACTCAGCAGCCCATCGTGTTATATTTATTTCATTATACTCCGGGCACTGGAGGCATAGCTTCTATGTGACTATGGAGAGAACATGGTGACGTTTTGGAGAAAATAGACTCCTTCCTCTAGTTCCTGGATTGGGCAGGCCCCACAGTACCATGGTGAGTTTTTCCCTGGGGACAAGAGGGGAAGAGCAGGCAGCAGCAAAAAGTAACCATACAGTCCTACAGCCATAGAGAGAAGCCTTGAAACCCAAAGCAGCACTCACCATCACCTACCCCACCATCTCCAGTCACAACTTTCCCATGCCAGCTTTGCTGGAGAGGAAAAAAAAAAAAAGAAGTCTCCAAACCCCCACATGCCCAGCTTCTATGCCAACTTGTCACTTCAATAACTTCCATACCATTCCATGATGAAAAAAGTCCCCTTCCTTTAGCTCGTGGCCTGGGAAGTCCTTCATTACCAGCTTCCCACCTTGTAGGAGCCCAGGGTCTACTACGCATGCGCCAATGGCGCGTTGCCGCAAGAGGAAATCCGCGCCAACTGCGCAGGCGCCAAAGACGTGTCAGTGCGCCAACCCGGGCATGCGCAGAAGACCTGATGGAAAAAGGCAGGAAAATGCCCAGGAGGCACACAGGAAGTGACCTCAACCTAATGGAAAAAGGCGGGAAAATGCCCAGGAGGCGCACAGGAAGTGACCTCAACCTGATACAAAAAGGCGGGAAAATGCCCAGGAGGCGCACAGGAAGTGACCTCAAACTTCAATCATCACTTCCCTATATAAGCCCAGCCCAGACACTGCCAAATTGCTGGATTATCTGTAGTCCCCCCTTGTTCCTGTGCTAGTGTGTGATCTGTCTGAACTTGTTGTGACCTGGAAACCTATTTGACTACTCTTGATTGCTGCCTGCCATTGACCTCAGATTTGTACCTTGACCATTCTACTTTTTTGCCCCTTTTGTACTCAGCTGCCAGATTGGAACCGACCCCCGGCTTGGATCGCGGCCATTCTTCTGATTAACCCTTGTGTACCTCGTTGCCAGAGTGGACTTGACCTCGGCTTGGATCTCGGACTAAGGCTTGCACGGTGCTCCGCACCCGTGCCACTCGGTGTCCACCAAAATCTCTGTCTCCATCTCCAGAGACTTCAAGGACCCGAGGTGCAAGGGAGGCCTCCCCACTACTTCGGTCTCACCTCAGGTACGTGGCCCCCGTTACACAACTGCCATCACAATTTGTTATGTATTTGTTTTTTAAACTTTATTCTTTTAATTTTTTACTCAATTCTTCTTCTTTTGTTAAATTTTTTTAAGCAAACGGGTAGGGATGACAAGGCTGTATCTAAAACACTTACAAATGATCATACCATAGACTGCTAGGTGTCAAGGATGTACCACTGGCTGGAGGTGCCTCACTATGCGTTTAAGGTACTAGCCAGCCTTTCTGTATGCGTCCTGTCAAGAGGGCCTTCAGCACAGCAGGGGGGGGGTGTGTGATTTATAAGATCACACAAATGAAGGCTTAACTTCTGCATATAACACAAAGTAAAGTTCACTTATCTTCTTCAAATTGGGTATATTGTCTCACTGGCTCAAGGTTGTCCTGTTCACTCACAGTGTCCTACAACACGCCTCAGTGGTACTTCATACCCTTTAGCCGCTTCCAGCAGCTTTTCACACACTTTGTGTGCCTGGCTCTCTCAGCCTGTCAAATCCTCCGGCCTCCCAGGCCATTCCTTGTGTGGCTCCACCACACCACCTGGCTTGGCCCTTATGTACTTCCAGCACACACCACACCTCCTCTCCTCTGAGCTCTTGTCGGGATTCTTAATAAGGCTGCTCTCATCCACCTGATCAGCCTAGAATGGTCTTTGACAACACCTGGCCCCAGGACTGGAGATTTTAATCCCACCCAGAGCTCTAAGAAATCTCCAGAGCACCAGATCCCAATCAGGAAAACCCGGAAGAATCTGAAAAGCCAGCTTCTTCCTTATAAAACTGTTTACATTCTGGACCCTCTCAACCCCTCTGGATGAGACTTCTGGGTGCCAAAGTTGCCAAACTACACCGTGGCAGTGCTCAGTTTTTTGGAAGAGAACTCTCTGTGCCTTCTGTCTCAACTTTGTATTACCTTCTGTTTCTACATTTAGGCCCATGCTTGTTGTCTTTAAAATATGGTGCCAGTGGCCAATTTGCCCCAAACCTGAGACACAAAGTCTGCACCAGCCCAGGAGTGATGGACATTGCTGCAGAACAGCTCCTAGGTTGCAGCCCCTCAGATACAGTCAGCAGCATCTTTTCTCAGTGCCCAGAACAAAAACATTAAATTGATGACATAAAAAAACTACAATGTGTTTTACATATTTTGGCCTTTTGCAGCAATATGCCTCTGCTTATGTTTTTTTTTTTTTTTAAAGAAGTCTATTCGATATACTACACTGTCATTTTTATTGTAGAAACACACTTGCCCTGTATGTGTCTGCACAGTTTGGATTATATTTTACATGGACACGTTAAGGAACCACTGTTCAATTTTTTATGAAGTGTCTACCGGTAAGTATGAATTGAACCAAGAAAATGAGGTGGCCCCACACCCCCCATAAAGCAACAATATTTGTAAATTGGGGCTTTTAAGGTGCCAGACCACAGCAGAATAAAATGTTACCATTATAAAAAAATAACTACATTTATTCAATACATCATATAAAAATAAGTTTTAAAACACTATACACATTACACATTAAGTAGATGGAGATATAGTGAGATTATACATTATACAGAGAGTAGATGGAGATATAGTGAGATTATACATTATACAGAGAGTAGATGGAGATATAGTAAGATTATACATTATACAGAGAGTAGATGGACATATAGTGAGATTATACATTATACAGAGAGTAGATAGAGATATAGTGAGATTATACATTATACAGAGAGTGGATAGAGACATAGTGAGATTATACATTATACAGAGAGTAGATAGAGATATAGTGAGATTATACATAGAGTAGATGGACATACAGTATAGTGAGATTATACATTATACAGAGAGTAACGTGTGTTCCATCAGAGCTATGCAAGATACAGTTGTTTGCTGATAACATGGCGAATACCTCCCAGGGCCTCGTAAATTAATTCACAAAAAAAGTATTTGACATTGCTTTGTATGAAGTGTCTCTAGGGCAGTACTGTGACTTTCATTGTAACAACATTCTTCAGGATTCTTGTCAAGATAAAGTAACTTCTGTGTGCAATTGCGGGAGTTACTTCGTCTGGACCTGGCCAATCAAGCTTCCAAAGACTTCAATCCCAGAAGAATCCCAGGATGACGATGGAAGCGGAGAGTGCTGACATCGCAACACTGGAAGCAAGTCAATGCAGCATTGACAGGTAAGTCTTCCATAGTGTGCTAATGTGTATGCATTCCAGCACATCATAGCTAAAAGCTCCTGGGGGCTCTTTTTAATTTTATTTTTTACTTCCTCTTTAAGTGTCTCTAATATGATACACTGGAATTTCTACATAGCAAAACACCGCCCTTGTTTCTGCATTTTAGCCTCTTCTTCCCCATCATGTTTTGTCCCGGTGCTGCTCATTTTTTTTTTACAAACCATGCCTAAGGGCTATAGCTCAAATAGTCATTAGAAATTGGGTGTATGGGGATGCAGCAGAGGGTTAAGTTGAATCCCGGGTGAGGGGTGCAGTGTTTTTAATATTTTCTTTTTTCAAAGGATAAAGTGAGGTGCTGCGAAATAAAGTGGATTGTCGGCAACGACAAGTTCTAATCACCCCAAGCTAAAAGGTATAAAAAAAAAATGGGCAAAGACCCCAAATAATAGATTAATACGCTGCTGACTGTGACGACATGGTGATCAGTTTTATGAGTTAAATGTGTATTGGTGTTGAGTTATGTTTGAGTGCGTTATACTGTGTAACCTGGTTAGGAAAAGACTATCAGCACCATCCCTCGTTATCTCCCATTGTACTGGAACTCGTTAGCAGGGGAAGCCCTGTGGTGTTGAGCAGACCGATTGTCTGGGAAGGGGAGGGGGGATGAGATGGGATTATAACCTGATCTCATCACTTGCTGTATAAAAGTTTGTGCAGTTGCTCAATAAATCAGAGTTTGTTTACCCTACACTCGAGCCTTGGCTAGTGACTGGGGAAACTGGGAGCTAAGGATCTTCAGGTTGCAATATCTCCTCAGCAGGGAAGGATACAGCAGCAGACATACTCATCCTGAGTACTGGGGTCCGTCACACTGACAATCTAAGAGATAGTTAACAATCAGTCATAGACAGATATTGCAAAATACCATAACGTCACTGGCACTCCGTTTGTAGATAGCAGTCAATCTCCTTTATTGACTGAGCATCATGCCACATACACAAAGCGACATTTCGGGACCAGATGTTGGTGTCAACACTGTTGTTTGCCTGAAGAAGGGACTATCTGGTCCCGAAATGTCGCTCTGTGTATGTGACATCATGCTCAGTCAATAAAGGAGATTGACTGCTATCTACTAATGGAGTGCAAGTGACTATATGGTATTTTGCATTTGATGTTTGGAGGCATTTGCTATCACTTTTGGCACCCCCCCCCACCCCCCCAGTTTTTGTTTGGGCTTTATCAGGTTGGGAGTGCGATGGGTTCTGCTACATTTAGATAGATATTGGTCCTTAAAAAATCTGTCCATTTACTAGCTTGGAGAAGGAAGGGATAGAAGGAGTAGGGAGTAGACTGTCTTGCTTTGTGCCTGTGTTTTTGTGCAGACACACACAGCTTACTAGCACACACGCAGGTGACGCCATAGGACCCTGCAAGGGAAAGGAGCCCCCCTAAAACAGGATATCAGGACCAGTGATCAGGGGACCAGCGGAATCTGCAGGAAACTAACATGTTTATACATCAAGGGGCATGATCTATTGTAAGTGATTTCATCAGCATATGAAATAGCTTAAATATCTGGACTTTAATACCACTTTAAGGTCTTTGAATTGTAGTGCTGGTGTACATTTTTCTTATGTGCCCTGCATGTGTGCAAAGATCTGTACAACCAAAAATCCTTTGATCTGGATTCATTAGATGTGTTTAATGATGACAATCTACAAACACATACTTCTAGATAATTGCCGGCTTTATATTCTTTGCATAAATTATTTCTCTATTCCTCCCATTCTTCTCACAGCGGCCATTTTTACTAGGGGCAGATAATTCCATCTCCCGTTACTTCCTGGAACTCAGGCACATGTGACGAGGACACAGGACAGGAGAGGATATTCTGGGACTGTACGACTCCTTTAAGGCTTGAGAAAGGAGGAATGCGCCTCACTGAAACATCAGACCACAGAAAATTATACTATTTCACTTTTCCTATAATTGGATAATTTACTTAAAGTGGAAGTAAAGTTAGTTTACAAAAAAAAAACTCCCCCTGGAGCTTTTAGCTATAATGTGCAGAAGACACAGCATCTTGGCATAATATGGGAGACTTACCTGTAAAGCTGATCCTTGCCAGTGCTTCCATCTTCATTCTGGTCTTCTTCTGGGTTTCAAGTCTGTAGCCAATTGATTGGCCGGGCCCCGATGATGTGACTTATGTGCACGGGAGTAACTTCATCTCGGCATGCCGAGTCTGGGCACTGCGCAGCTCAGCGTACAGAAAGAAATTGCAAACAGGCAACTGGAAGCTTTCATGGCAGAGGAGACTGAGGTCTGATTCACATGGGCACCCACACTTGGACGCAGACAATGTGCACCCAAGTGCGGTCACTGGGACGCGAACTGATGTGCAGGTTCGGTTCTGCGTGTAACCGCGTGCATAGCCCTACCAAAGGGAGGTATCAGCGACACGCAATTACACGCAGCACCTGTCCCTCCCGGGAGCGGGTCTCTGCACGGGCGTGCGCACTGTATGGGAATGAGACCCTACACAGACTTTTCACTTTACTTCCACTTTAAGATTCTTATTTCATTTAGTCAATTGGCCTCACCTCATTTCTTTACCATTCACATCACATTCCAGCGATGGCTGAACTCTGTACATTGAAATGTCAAACTTCTAGTAAATATATTAAAAACAGACTGAACTGCTGCAAGATTTATTAGTGAGTTGGGGATTTTTGTTTTGACACAACAAGATTTTTTATGTAGAAACGAAAGTCTTCTGCTTTAAAAATTCAACAGCTTCCTTTAGGCCGGAGTCACACATTTGTGATCCGTTCATAGTGGTGCGTGTTAGCATTATGTTGCGTGATTCCTCGTGTTGCATTAAGGCAGCTTATTCATTACTGAATTCTGATGATGTGCTGCAACTCATCAAAGAACATACATGACCCCTTTTTTAGCAATGCAGCTCACCACATTGCATAGTATGTGCATTATAGCGTGGTGCGTTCTATATTGTCCTTCACTGTGCAGTGTGTTGGGAGCACTACAACACGCCGCTCACAGAGTGCCTTGTGGAAATGAATGTTGTCTCCATGCACAAGTCTGAATGGGCCCTAGGGACCCATTTACATGTCTGTGGGGTGCTAATGCATGCACATTTATGTACATTGTCACCCGTTAAAGTGCATTGCATTAAGGCAGCCCAGTCATTTGGAATGGCGCACCCTAAGCAGCACTTCTGTGCATTGTGGTGCCCTACATGCCATTTAGAATGGATGGCACAACAACACATTACGTCAATGACGTAACTTTCAGACCTTGGTGTTCTGGTGCATTGCAGCTAAGGAAGCTCATTTAATGAATAGGCTGGCAACGCAACAAAGCATCCAAAGAAACAGACATGCACCATTTTTAGCAACACCGTGCACCTCAACCCATGGTAGTGTGGCACTGTGCATTGTGGTGCGATGCAACATATGTGCATTGGAGCTGAGTTACCTTAGTGTGTTGAAGTGCCATTTAAAATGAATGGCACCACATTGTACTAAAGTCTGTTGCAGTAACCTGCGCATTGCTGTGAAACAACACTGCAAACATGTGAATGGGCCCTTTAAAGTGCAACTGGAGCCAATACTTTGATTTAGTTCTGGAGAGAGTGGAGAGGGATTAGAAGACCTGTCAGGATTTATTGCTGTCTGTGTGCCCGTTAGGGAGATCCTCGATTTGTCCTGGTGACCGTTATCACTGAAAGAAAATCCCAAAGTTTGGGTTGTCACCCGAACAGGAATAGATGGGAAATCTTCCAATGGGGACCCTGCTGACCACCAGGTATTTCCCTCTCTTTTTGAGGGATTTCCTCTCACTTCCTGTTGTGGCTATCAGACTGACATTGTAGGGAAATCTCCCCAATGGAAGACAGATTGCAAAAAGAAGTTGATGGTGGTTATAAAAAAATGTTTGGCTCCAGTTCTACTTGAAGCTTTCCTGTGATTCTGCTGCCTATGAACATTTGTGGGACTCTGTCTAAGTAAGAACAAATCTCAGCACACAGTAAGTGTGATCATGACAAATTAACTAAAAACCAATGTATCGAGAATCAGAGACCTGGAAGGCTTTTATGTGATATAACCTGTCTGACTGTAAGAAAGGATGGAGAAACCCCAAGGGAGGGTCCTCCATTAGATCATAAAGTTCATGAATCACGATAACCTTAGTAGATTCTTCTGATCTGCACATGATCGCCCAATCTGGAAATCCAGGCATTCGTGATTCATGAATTATATGATCTTATGAGGATTAGGCAGATCTGCATGTACATATTGAATACACAAATTCATCTGGTTTTCAAACAAATACCCTCACCAACACTATGGGGTCATTTATGAACGTTTCTCCCGGCGTACAGCCATTGGCACAGCACCAGTGCCCCTAGAATCCTATACTCATCAGCACTATCTAGGAATGCTAGGGCTGTGCCAACGACTATATGCTGGGTAGAACGTTTCGAAATGAACTCCTATGGATGAGCATCAGACTCAGTTTGACAATGACTTTCACCGGAATCTAAGCTCAACAGTTTGGAGAAATATTTGAACAATTTGCCTGCCTGTCGGAGATCTGTTTATTTCCTACCAACCATTGATGCTGCTCAACCCGACTGGCGACTCAACTGCACAGTGTCATTAGATGTTAGAATGCAGGGAACCGTGTATCAAGGAATGGGAACTGACTAGGACAGCAATCATCCATTCAAAGCAAACTGTTAGCTGGCCTCCTGAAAGCGTTACTGATATTTTTAGATCCTGGTGTTCATTAATGGTGAGCGAACTGGCCTTGGTTCTATTTACTTGGATGTCTTTGGTTGCTAGGATGCCAGTGGCTGGGCCGCACAGTATCATTGGCTGCTGGGATGCAGATGGGCCCACCATAACAAACAATGGCACTATGCAGGCCACAGACCATCATTTGTTGCTAAAATGCTAGTGGCCCCACAGCATCATTGGTTGTTTTGGTGTGCCCACCTGCGTCCTAGCAACCAGTGATGCTGTGTGGCCCAGCCGCTAGCGTCCTAGCAACCAATGACGCCCAATCCAACCAAACCAAGGCCAGTTCGCTTATCACTAAACACCACCAGGACATCTTTGGTTGCTAGAACACTAGTGACTGGGCCCCACAGCATCATTGGTTGTTTTGGTGTGCCCACCTGCATCCTAGCAACCAGTGATGCTGTGTAGCCCAGCCGCTAGAGTCCTAGCAACCAATGAAGCCCAATCCAACCGAACCAAGGCCAGTTCGCTGATCGCTAAACAACTAAAGGCTCTAAAAAAAGCCAGAAACGCCTTGAACAATCCAGCCAACAGCTTCATTTGAGTGGATGATTGCTATCCTTGTCAGTTCTCACTGAATGAGACAGTTCTCTTATTTTTGGCCTTGACCTATACAAGAATTTGCATAGTCATGTCATGTTTTCAAGCAGGACATGTAATTGTTCTGGTATGTTGCAATGCTGCATCTGAAGCAACTAAATGCAGATACAAACCTGCTTTAACTATTAAAATAATGTGCGTTGTCACGTAGGCTGAGCAGAGGTGGCCCTTCCTTGGGGCTTATAAAAAGCGCTGGTGATTCCTTGTTCTCTATTGCATGTTGTGGCACAGTGTAGAGTTGGAAGGGTTCTTCTTAACTTGCATTGCATGGTGCCCATATTCTTGAAGCATTCGTGAACCTGCAGTCCGTTCACAACATCTGATATCGGAAAGGAAAACTGAAGAAAGCTTTGGAAAGATGGTGACAATGAATCTGCCATTCCTGGTATTCATTTTCAGCGGCGTATCCTGTTCAGTGGTTGCAGGTGAGTGGATTGTACAGTTATGGTTCTTTCCATTTCCTTCTCTTTCCTTTTCTAAAAAAAATTTGATGTTATCATAGATAGTCTGTACACAGTCATGGAAGTGATGTGCTTTGCTCTCCTGAGCATCTAATTCATATCACACAAAAAACCTTTTATTTCAAGTCTAAAATTGTTTTTGTCCCCATGATTTCCTTGTATAACTCCCTAAAGTGAGAGTAAAGTCAAAATTTCAAATGATGAAATCACTTACAATGGATGCTGCTCCTTGATGTATAAAAGTTTAGTTTTCTGCAGAATCAGCTGGTCCCCTGAGCACCAGCCCTGACATCCTGTCAGCCCTGATAGCCTTGCGTGGTCCTCTGGAGCAACCCTTGTGAGTGCTAGTAAGCTGTGTGTGTCTCCACAAACACACAGGCACAGCAAGGCAAGACAATCCACCACCCTTCTCCCTCCAAGCTAGTAAATGGACAGTTGCTGGAGACTAGACATGTGCAATTCGTTCCGAAATGAAATTCGGACAAAATTACGGAAATTCAGAGATAACCGAATTACAGATATAATGAATGCAAAGGAATCCGAAATTCGTTAGGGGTAGTTTGTACGAACTTTTGTTGCAGCAAAATGACATTTGAGGGGAAACAAATGTGTTTTCTCAAATGTTGTTTTGCTGCTACGAACGAACAAACGAAAATGAACCGAACATTCGTAAAGACTACCGCTAACAAATTTCGTCCGAATCCCGAAACAAATTGATTGTTGGACCCGAATCCCGAAAAACGAAATAACGCAAAATCCGAATCAAAACGAAACAAAGCTAAACAAATGTTATGCCAGTGCACATGTCTACTGGAGACTGCTCTTCCATTGTGATGGTGAGGAAGTTTGTTTGATCTGAATTTACTTTACATGTATCCTTCTGCAGACATCGGATCCCTAATTGCCTGTTATTGATCTGCAATAATGATTTATTTCTTTCATCCAGCCCTCTATATCTCACAATCTTATCCTCATTATCTCAGTGTCTTTGTTTCTCCTTCCTTCT
Organism: Nanorana parkeri; assembly: GCF_000935625.1. NCBI lineage: Eukaryota > Metazoa > Chordata > Amphibia > Anura > Dicroglossidae > Nanorana > Nanorana parkeri. Next base: position 9,195 of record NW_017308593.1, on the reverse strand, counting down.
ATCCCTCCGTTCTCTTCCATCTCTCCTGTTCATCAATCTTTTATTCAATTATCCAACCTTCTCTGACCCTCTTGGTCCTACAAACTTTCTCTCTCTATCTCTCTTCTCCCTTTTTTTTTTTTCTTACTCTGTAGGTCTGTCTGATATTTCCTAAACTGACAATAAACTCGGGAGGTAAACCTTAAAAATACATTCAAGTCCCTGAAGTTGAACTATGAACAGAAATGCAACTTATTTGTGTATCACTCGGCTGTAGATCCTCCAATCATCTCTGAATTGGTGCTGATACTGTCCTTCCTTCTGGAGGATGGCTACTTTTGTTCCCCATGGTCCCTGTGTGTGTTGTTAAGTAGTCACCGCTCCAAGCTCGCTCCCGGGATGGGCTACAATCTCATGTTTAGTTTACTCATTTGTATTGAGATTGTAGTCACAAATAAGATACATTGTTGTTCATAGTTCAGGGACTTGAATGTATTTTTAAGATTTACCTCCTGAGTTTAGTGTCACTGTAAGCCGGCCATTCACTGGTAGATTTTCCTATGTACGTTCATATGAACAATACGGTCCGAACATTCGATAGTCACATCAGAAACTTGTAGAATGTCATTCGAAATGTTGTTTGATTTGAACATTTGATTTAGGAAATGAATGGAGTCACACAAACAAAAACCACATTCAGTGTTAGAATTTCCTTTGTTAAAAAAACATTTTTCATCCTGATTTTTTTTGTCCCTATGGTTGAAATCAATCGTCAATTTGACCCCGTTAACTGTTATAAAATGAAATGTTTCCGAACACAATTCTGACCGTGTCTACCCGGCTTAAAGTAGAACTATGGGGTAAGTGTTTTTCCCCATAGTTCTCCTCAGGGTCAAGGGAGGATATATACTAGCGTCCTCCCATGACCCAAAGCTCAGTATATAGCGAGCTACAGCCCGTGGTATACTGAGACCACCGCAGCCGGGACGGATCCCGACATTACTGTCTAAATCCACCCAGCTGCATGAGTGACAGCGGGCTCTGCCTATCTGGAGGCAGAGCCAGCTGTACCTGCCCCCTTCCCCATTCGTTCCTCCAGTCAGCGCTGGAGAATCGGAGGGGGAGGGGAATCCCTGCGCGGAGCCGTGAGTGACAGTCGCGGCTCTCTGCAGGGAGATGATCGAGAAGTGAGCGAGCGCCGGTCTGTGTTCGCTCACTTCCTGATCTATTGAGCCGACGTGTGACAGTTTCATTGTCACACGTCGGCTAGAACTGTGAGGATGAGTGAAAATCAGTCACCTCCTAGTTCTCCTTAACTCTCCATCGTGCAGGCTTTCTCTTTCTGTCTGCTCATTTCCTTCACCTCTATACAGTGTTTATCTGAACTGGATTTCTTTCCTTTCTTTTAGAGATCCCAACTTGCACCTCACATAATAAATCAAAAAGAAAAACCCATTCCCAACACATTCCAACATAATTGGTGTCTTCATCAGGGTAGTGGGGAGCTTAGAGCCAGTGATCAGTGCATAGTGAGCAAGAAGTAATAACAAAATGGCCATTTTATTGGGAATGAGTTTTTTTTGTTGGGACACTGATTTTGTTCTCTCGCTGGGCTGAACATGAGTAATCACTTGATTCCCCCATCCAGACTAACAGCACGGATAAAGGAATTTCCCCTGCCGGCTATTGTATTCAGTCACCCAGCACCCGCACAGTGACTGTATCTGATTGTTGCAGACAATATTTGGTTGACAATTTTCCACCCGCCTCCTTCAGTTCTTTGATTGGTGTTTGTAGAGTCGGGAGGTGTCAAAGGGGTCACCCATGGCTCAAATTCTGGTTGATTCAGAGGAAGTGGCCAAACTTTGATCCATGTATGGCCAGCTTGGGATAGAGAGGGAAGTATTGTGAGATAAAGAGGGCTGGATGAAATAAATCAATACTTCAGATAGATAACAGGGACTTAGAGATCCGCTGTATGCAGATGGATACGCTTCAGGTGTTAAAAACTACATTGGGACAAAAACTATTTTAGACTTGTAATAGCAGTTATTTGTTCTGTGTTAAATGAACTTTGCACGATATTCTAATTATTCGAGTTTCACCTGTATATGGGAGAGTGAAGCTCATCACATCCACAATGGTGCACAGAAATATAACTCCCATACATGAACAATCATTCCTGGGTGAATTATAAAGACCATCTTATAGTCATATTGGAGCATATAAAGCAGAAAGTGAAAACAGAACAAGTCATTTGTAATGGAATTTTTATTTTCTTCACTTTTTGACCCTAATTAAAACAATATAATGTGTGATTCCAGTTGCATCACTGGGTGTCCCCGGTTTCAATCCCATTCTGGACACTATCTGTAAGGAGTTTGCATGTTCTCTCTGTGCTTGTGTGGCTTTCATCCGGGTACTCTGGTTTCCTCCCACACTCCAAAGACATGCAGGAAGGTTAATTGGCTCCTGTCTAAATTGGCCCTAGTATGCATGTAAGATGGGGATCTTAGATTGTAAGTTCCTTGAGGGTAGGGACTGATGTTAATGTGCAACTATGTAAAGCGCTGTGTAAATCGTCAGCACTGTATAAATACCAGCAATAAATATATCCATCGTTAAAGGTAGAGCCAAATAAGGTTCAAATGGGGTCCTACACAAATGCTCCCCTCCATAGTACATTGTGCTATACAATAAGTAACTATAACTAAACTGATACACTATCAGGGGAATTCAATAAAGCCTTATCAGCACTTTTCCCGTCCTCTCTGCTGCAGACTGACAGCAGGAAGTGGGCAGGTGTCATAGCAAACAGCAGGTTTGCTATGGCACCCGTCCACTGCTTGCTGTCAGTCTGCAGAAAAGTGGACCTGATGGGGAACTCAGTTCTCTAAATTCCCCATCAGGCTCCACCCACCCACTGTATAAGTCTGGGGGCCGCTGTGTCTGGTTTGTGTGACAGCTGCAGCGGCCGGTCAGGAAGCTCAGTAATGCTGAGCATGGATACTCCAGTCTCATTGCACTTCCGCACTGCAAATGTTGGTGCTTGCACCAAACTCCTGTACCTGTTTGCAACAAGTACAAAAATCTGACGCAAGCACTGACATTTGTCTGCAGATGTACAACGGACACTAAATAGCCCGAACTAAACTGATACACTGTGTATAGCATTGCTTTGCTATTGCTGTGCTACGTATACACAAAGTACCCCAAACTACTTTGTTTTACTGGCACACTATGTATGTTGTGCTATACACCAAGCAGGGCTGTAGCTACTATGGGGCGAGTGAGGCACTCGCCTCAGGCGCAGCTGAGATGGGGCACAGCCAGTGATGGCCTGGCTGTGCCCCCTTTGCCCCTGTTGCCATGGCGAGCACAGGGCGCCAAGCGGCCAACACAGCCGCAGCTCGGCAGGGAGAAAGGGAGTGGCACAGGCTCCAGCTTCTCCTTGGATCCCTGCTGCTCTCTACCACTCTGTCCTTCATCTCTTTTTCTATTTCAAAAGGGAAATGTCAGGGGTCCCTGACATTTCCCTGAAGCCCCCAAACAGTGCAAAAAAATTATAATATTAAAAATAAAATAAAAAACAAACCCCCCCCCCCCCCAACACAAATACATTGCTAGAAATGTGCAAAGACTAAAAATGTATTTCGGACTAAATGAACGGAAACAAAAAATGTTTTCATTAGTTTCTTTGCTATTTTGGATTTGGCCACCAGCGCATTCTGCGCATGTGCGCCGCCATCCTGGAAGCGGGGCGCATGACATCACATACCACACACGTCTGTTGGGGGCACAATTTTCTGTTCTTGCCTCGGGCGCAAAAAAAAACTAGCTACGGCTCTGACACCAAGTACCCCAAACTATATAGTGTAGAACCTAGGCTATACCCCAAGAACCCCAGTCTATCCTGATACACTATGTATGCTGTGCTAGACATTAAGTATTTTTAAGTTTTTGTTCTAATATCAAACCAAATGAATAAATTAAAGTTGAACCAGTGGGGATAGACACCACATCCCTAATTTGAATGCATAGAAAACAAAAAAAGTAACACGATGGGGCTTTTAAGGTGTCAAAGCCATACATCATGTCCATCAAACGTAGCTGGTTTTAATTAAAAAGATTAATTTTATTAATTTAAAATCAACAAGATTCAAAAACATAAATACATCCAAGATGTCGTCAACATGATACAGTAACACATTAAAAACAAATGACCATCTTAGGGTCCCACATTGTATAAATATCATTCTCATATATTCATACAAGTCCCTAGGCATAAATATGTCATTTTAAAGTAGTCCAAAGTGGGCTCAATGTTCGACGGGTTTCGCAACTGGATGTGCTTCATCGGGAAGGTTGGAGGTAATTTCATGTTAACAGACATAACCCGATTCTTGCTCTAATGGGCTATTTCACGATCAACAAACAGGTGAGAGAGGTTGGAGGCATCCGGGGATAACAGGACTGAAGGATTTAATTCATCACGCATTCCTGTTTCAAGAAATCCCATCAAACATGCTGGTCAAAACCAGCATTCAAATGTTACCTCAAGCCTTCCCGATGCAGTTTGTGCTAGTATTTGTACATTCCACTCCTGATTTTCCAATTTGTTTTACACATTCCATCGTATTTAATTTCTGTTCATGGCCACCACATCTATGGCCATCCTCGTCAGCCAATTTTATTTTGATGGAGTCACATCTGGAGAGGATTCTGCACTATCAAGACTAACTTTTTTTAACCGTATTTATAAATAAACTGATCGGTATCTTTTGTAACTAGACTGACAGGGGTGGCAACATTCAGAGAAGAAGATGGAAAAGAATGACAAAGGCCTGAAATGTTTACCAATTGGAACATTTAGATTTAGCCTCATTCTCATCAGTTTCCTCCTCCCACTCATCAACATGGCCTTCTTAACATAGTTCATAGTGTTGAAAGCCCTGTATTCTATTCCGCTTCATTCGTCCAAATCTTCCTAAAGGTCTCTTCTTTTTTCATATAAAGATACCTTAAAATTATTTTTCTGGCAAACAAATTTGAATCGTTAATAGTTTAAAAATAGATTTTAAAAATCGTGAGTATTTGCTCTTATGGATACCACCCCTTCAAAGCACAATACGTGACAGCTGCAGTGAAGAAACCAAAAGACCTGTAGTCTTACGGTCAAATAAATTTAAACCAAAGTGCACCGCGCTTTTCTCCCCGTCTGTCAATCATACCAGATAATCCAAAGTTTTCACCAAGGAATCCCCCGCACACTGTGAGTATAAAACCCCCTACTGTGACTGAACTATTCCCCTAATTAGGAAATTGTGATAACAATACATTGCAAACAATCAATATTCATGTGTACATAAATAAATGGGTATAAAACACGTGTTGGAATTCATATAGAACACCCTCATAAGAATGCTTTATCGATTATTGGATTCATTCAATCAATGCCGTGCAACAAAACCATCTACTGTGAAGGAACTGTTTTCATGATCAAACCTGTGTTAACGTTATAGTGTATAACAGTCAATGATGTATATACATGGATAGATGAGCTATAAAAAGTGTTGAAGTCCCACCTGTCGCTCCAATTTCGTGACCGGTAGTGTTGTTATCCCGGTGTCAGGTGGAGAGACAGGTGGAAGAGACAGATGGGAATCTCGCAGCCGGGATATGCAGGGACCTGATGAGAGAGGTGTAAACAGAACAGGACCAGCAATACAATAATAATGAAAGGAACTCCTCACAGTATGGTGTCAGTAGTCAGTAATTAGATTGCACAGTACCAAAGGAAATGGAAACTCAGCGTCAGAATCCAGGCCGGGTCAGCAACAAACCAAAGGCAACAGGTCCAAAGGGTAGTCCAGAAGAAGCAGAGACAAAGTCCAAGCCATGTCAGCAACAAACAGATGCACGGTACAAAAGGGTAATCCAAAGGCAGGTGGAGGACAAGCAGAAGATCATAAACCAGGAATCCAATATAGCAAAGATAATCACACCCAGGATGCACACAGGAAATCCTATAGTTGGGGAAAGACAGGAAGGGGAGGACTGTATTTATAGGTGGCAGATTACGTCATTTCCTGCAGCTGACCAGTAGGTGGGGGGTCAGAGCCCCATACATTGTAGGTGGATAGGACAAGGTCAGCACAAAATCAACAACTCTCCAGTGGCTCCACAAGCAAGGAAACAGCCCAGAGGCCAAATGATTCTCTCCAGTGGCTCCACAAGCAAGGAAACAGCCCAGAGGCCAAAGGATTCTCTCCAGTGGCTCCACAAGCAAGGAAACAGCCCAGAAGACAAAGGATTCTCTCCAGTGGCTCCACAAGCAAGGAAACAACCCAGGTGCCAAGGAAATAACCCAGTTCCCAGGGTTGATTCCAGGCAAGGGGGTGACACTCGTGTGAATAAATTATTTCAATAAACAGATGCTTCCCCGTGCTCCACCTTCATGCGATACAGCTCTTCTAACCACTCACCAGATCCACCCGATAAAATGGCAATGAAAGGAATTGCTCCTTTATATTTCCTCTTTTAGGATGATGATATCTCCATGCCGCAAACACAGATGTTCCCTCAAAAAACCATGTCCGTCAGAGTGTAATTATGTATCAAATCCCTGGACGTGTCGGTATTCTTTAACAAGCCAGCTTCACTCCTATCACTTGTGAAATCTCCTTCTCTGCATCACAGCTTCATCACTTGCAGGTGAGAGTAGAACTTCTCACAGTGACTGACGCCAATCAGGATATTGCTCCCCCGATAACAAAATCAAAAGAGATGCCAATAGCATAAAATTGTTACATCATTTATTGCGCAAAAAATATATGAAACTTACATGAAAATAGAATCAATCAACATGGTAAAAAAGACTGATCTCCTCCCCTCAGGCTCACCGCATTTTAGAAGCACTGTCAGGTGTATCTTTCCAGTTGGATGCAGGTAAAAAACCGTGCGCGCTCGCCTGACGCGTTTTGTCAAAGACTCTCTCAAGGTTTCAAATTTGCTACCATTGGTTGAGGGGCAGAAGGTTAGCCCTTTTTGAAAGGCTGATGTGGAAGTGACGTGAAATCTTGACTACTTGAAAAATTGATTATCATTCTTTTTCAAATGCATTTTGTAAAAGAAAAATGACCCAAGCTTCTCTTTTTTCGAAATCTACCAGAGCAAACTTCTGCGGTAAAGAAAGAGAGGAGACCTAAGAAAAAGATCCCAAAAATGGCTAATAATTTTGTATAACACATCCTGTAAAGGTAGGTGATATTAGAGTTTGTGGATTCTGAAACTAATTGCAAGTGTAGATGAGGCATACCCTGGGTGAGGCCTATGCCTCTTGGGGGGGGTAAAATGGTTTTCTGGGCACCTTTTTGACAGTAGACATTGTGTCAGGTGCTGGGATCCCCCATCATAGGATTATTACTTTTGCCACCAGTAAATTTACATTGATTAATGGCTCATATGTTTTACAGAATGAAGGGAGACAGAACAGTTACAATACAACTCGAGACAAGGGGTTAGGAGGGCCCTTCTCCCAATCTATAAGGGAAGGGTATGTGATACAAAAGGTAATCACCGGATCCTGCTATATTTGGGATCATCCTTATCGTGTTTTAGCGTAGATGTTATTTGTGGGCAAGTCACTATTAACAAAAATTGAACATTGGGATGTTTATATGTTAACACTATGGGATCCTATTTAATTAACCCCTTTTTTATGTATTGATAGCTTGTAGATATTACATTGAGTTGTTGTTCCTCCCTGGTGGTCCTCTGCAGCCCTCCCCGCAGATCTTGGATGTCCATGCGCTTATGGTGATATTAATCTTTATTGAAAAAACTATATATATTCTGTATACTTCTATGTAGGAGTATACTTGGGATACTTTTCTGACATTTATCTACGGCGTGATATGTATAATAATTTGGTTTATTTATGTAATTTTAGAATATTGACCTCCTGTTAACTCCTGAAGAAGCGGACCATTGGTCTAAGAAACACAGTTTTCTCATCAAGCTGTTCCCACCATGTTCCTTCATTCATGTTTTGGATATTGTTTATTATTATAATAATATAAGACGATCTGTGTCAACATAATATTATCAACAAAATGGTGGTTCTGAGCCACGAGGTGTTTGTTTTAAGCATTTAGTGTGCAATAAGAAGATAGTTTGAGTGCCAACATGTGGTTGGCTTTTTATACATTGTTCTATTAAATACTTCTCAAATGACACACGTGTTGAATTTTTATTTTGGTACCTTTTATACCCTGCGTCCTAACTCCTACTTTCTGTTACAAGTGTACTAATCAGTTTCTTCGGGGGTTCTCTGTTTACTCTTTATGTTTGTATTCGCAGTCTGTGATCATTTCTGGTAAATGTTTCTTTTGTGGTTTCAGAGTCTGATGGGGAACTATCGGATCCCACTTCTTCAACTGTAGTTCCTACAGGTAATGACTAATGTTTTTTCTGAATGGCTAGAGTGTCATTTATGTGCCCACTTGTAAGCTTTTATGTTTCTACATTTTTTTCTCAAGTGTTTTATCTTTTTTTCAAAAAAGGACCCGGGATTTTTATTGTAAATTGGGGAATCTTTCAAATGTTCCAGTTCATAACAGTTTTTTTTCTCTATTCTGTTCTATCAGATTTAATTGTGGGGGTATGGAAGTCATATACAGGGTAATTCACAAAAGGGTGAAGAGTTTGGAGAAGGCCAGAGAAGTGAACAATCTAGATCAAAATAGCTGATTTGGGAAAAAAAAAATCCAATTCAGCTCACTCTCCAGTTCAGCTATATTGTCCTAGATGTTCACTTCTCCTGCCTTCTCCAAACTCTTCACCGTTTTGTGAATAACCCTGATAAAGTTTTCATTACTTATTTGCTACAAGATTTCAAATAGTTTTCCCATTTTTGTTTCCATCATGCATTTATTGGTGATATTTGTGGAAAAATGTAAATTCACATTTCGTAGGGTCTTGCATTGTCCTTAATGTGTCTCTCAAAGAAAGCTACCAGAGTCTAGACTTCCTTTCATAAAGTTTATTAAGATTATGGAATGTCTTTGTAATTATTCTAATTTTTCACCTATATCTTGAATTTGTTTGGGGTGGGATTAGCATTGGAAGAAATATGCAAGTGTGTGGGTAGGGGTACCCCTGTCAAATTTGTATGATATGTATTCTGACTCCGATCGTTGTGATAGCGAGATATAT
>NW_017308592.1:170325-174107 GCF_000935625.1 Nanorana parkeri | reverse complement strand
CTAGAACTCTTCTAAAACTCTCTATCAATCTCAATAAATCTCCAATTACTAACTAGATCGAACGCTCGAACATGCTATGTTCGAGTCGAACATAGGTTTGACTCGAACGCGAAGCTCATCCCTAGTCATTTTCTCTCTGATTCCTTTCATCCCATGCTGGGCACTGCTCTGCGTCCCAGCGGGGATGAAAGGAATCACGGCCGCGCCGGCAAAACGGCAGGAAAATGTCACTTTCGGCATTTAGCTGAAAGTGCCATTTTCAGCCGGCGCCCCCCCTTCACTTTTCGCCCGGGGCCCGCGCCCCTGCTGCCCCCCCGGTTGTTACGCCACTGGAGATATACAGAGATATATACAGAGAGATATAGAGAGATATACAGAGAGATATACAGAGAGATATACAGAGAGATATACAGAGAGATATACAGAGAGATATACAGAGATATATACAGAGATATATACAGAGATATATACAGAGATATACACAGAGATATACTATTACTTTCATCCAACGCCTGCAAAAGAGGCACCATAAGTTATCCAAAAAAATCACTAAACTTGTTCCGAGTGTCCCAAAATGTGTCCTCTTCATACAGGCTGTTGCCTTAAGCAGTTGTTTAATAGATTAAAGGAAAACCAATTACCTTCAATTGAAATGTCATTTGTTTTTCTTGTGTGCTGCAGGGACTTAGCTGTGAGACATGATTGGGCAGAGTCATCGTGACTCTGCCCAATCATGGCTCTATATTTGTACTGAGCCCTGATTGGCACAGTCTTGCACCTGACCTGCGGTCAGGTGCAGGACTGTAGCCAATTGCCGCTTCGGACGGCGCAGTGCATTGTGGGATGTGCCGCGGTCGAACAGACCGCGGACATCCCATAATGTTCGGTGTTCGGCGAACGCTCGAACATGCTATGTTCGAGTCGAACATAGGTTTGACTCGAACGCGAAGCTCATCCCTAGTCATTTTCTCTCTGATTCCTTTCATCCCATGCTGGGCACTGCTCTGCGTCCCAGCGGGGATGAAAGGAATCACGGCCGCGCCGGCAAAACGGCAGGAAAATGTCACTTTCGGCATTTAGCTGAAAGTGCCATTTTCAGCCGGCGCCCCCCCTTCACTTTTCGCCCGGGGCCCGCGCCCCTGCTGCCCCCCCGGTTGTTACGCCACTGGAGATATACAGAGATATATACAGAGAGATATAGAGAGATATACAGAGAGATATACAGAGAGATATACAGAGAGATATACAGAGAGATATACAGAGATATATACAGAGATATATACAGAGATATATACAGAGATATACACAGAGATATACTATTACTTTCATCCAACGCCTGCAAAAGAGGCACCATAAGTTATCCAAAAAAATCACTAAACTTGTTCCGAGTGTCCCAAAATGTGTCCTCTTCATACAGGCTGTTGCCTTAAGCAGTTGTTTAATAGATTAAAGGAAAACCAATTACCTTCAATTGAAATGTCATTTGTTTTTCTTTTTAAATGTCACTTTTTGCTGCAGCAGGTTCTATACATCCTACAGATCCACCACTTCACAGGCAGGTTATGGGGACCCTCCAGGCACAATATTTGAAGGAATTTTTCATTTTTACTCTTACCCTGTAAATCATGTAAAAATCACTGTTCCTTTAAAAAATATTTTTTGGGGTTTTTTTTGTTTTAAATTTCATTGATTCCTGTCATTCAGGGCACTACCCGGATCCCCATACACTTTTTATGGCCAATAAATTGCATATAAGGCTTCAAAATGGGGACCTTTAATTTTCTGAGTTCTACCCCCATAGACTTGCATTGAGTTCTAAGTTCGAGTTAGAACTTTTTCCATGTTCGAAAGTTCGAGTTAGAACCGAACACGGGGGTGTTCGGCTCATCCCTACTCAACAGAGCAATGGCAATTCAATTTAGACAGTAGTCTTAGTCCGTAGGGTTCAATATTGAGTTGGCCCACCTTTTGCTGCTATAACAGCTTCAACTCTTCTGGAAGGGCGTCCACAAGGTTTAGGAGTGTGTCTATGGGGAGAAGAGCACAAAGCCCTTCAGCCCTCCTGCTTCACCCCCCGAGCCTTTCTGATTCAGTGAGGACTGGCTTAGTGACATCCCCTAGAGGCCCACAAAAAGCTGCTGCACAAGGCAGTTGGATGTTCTTGTGTACCATCGAAAAAGGCTCTCAAGTACCATCAAGAAAAAGCCCTCAGACAACATCAAGTAACAAACCTTTGCCAAGCTTTACTTCATGACATTTTGGTGACAGTACAGTGGGATCAGACATGCGCTTACTGTCACAGCGGTTGCCTGCATCTTAGCAACCACTGGCACTGTGTGGCCCAGCTGCTAGCATCCTAGCAACAAATGAGGCCAAATTTGTTCGGCAAACTGTGAACAGCTTTGATGGGAGTAAAACTCATAGTCAAAAACCCAAAAGCTCATCCCTAATTCAGACGAGGATCTTGCTGGTGTTTATGAAAGCTTATGTTAGGGCATGTACTAAAGCAGGGATTCTGCTTTCTTTTGAAGTGGAAATCATCAAAAAAACCTTGCCCCAGTCACAATAGAAACTTCAGACCTTTACTGCTGAAGTCATCAACTTCCTTCTTGCTGACGAGCTGAAGGTTCCCAGATGTAGAAGCTGTAGAAAGAGAAACATAAAGTATATTTAGAACTACATATACTTAATACAAAGTATAGCAGGCACTTGGAATGGAAATGGGGAAATGGTGAAGGGAGTGTAGGGGATTCTAGAGTGCCATTAAAGCAACTCTGTCACCATTTAAAAAAAATCTAAAAACTGAAGGCCAACCAGCAAAGCTTTAGTCCTCACCTGCCCCACCGTCCAATCTTCTCTGTCTTTAAGAGATAATCTTGTTGAAGAATGATCAGCATCCTGCAGACTTCTGGGTGTGTCAGATGGCTGTGTCCCCCCACTGATCTGCTTCTCTAAAGAAGTGCGTTTTGTGGGATATTTTAAAGTTCTGTAGGGATGGTGAGAGCCTGGTGCGGTGTGGGAGTAAATTCCATAAGATGGGGGCAGCCCTGGTGAGGTCCTGTAGACGAGAGTTGGGTTTACGGGTGAGTGGGCAGGATAGCCTGAGGTCATTAGTGGAACAAAAGGGCTGAAATGTAAGCCGGTGCGCGGTTATGCAGAGCTTTGTAGGTAAGGCTGAGAAGTTTGAAGTGTATCCTAAAAGAAACAGGAAGCCAGTGCAGAGATTGACAGAGGGGTGATGTATGAGAGATGCGAGAGAGGTAAGGTAGATGAGTCTGGCTGAAGTGTTCATGATGGATTGAAGGGGGGCAATCTGGGCGCGTTCCAGGCCAATGAGAAGAAGGTTCCTTTGTAAGTCATCCACAACTCTTAATATTTTGAATTCTATCCTTTGGGCTATTGGAAGCCAGTGTAGGGATCAGCAGAGGAGGGTTGCAGACACTGAGCAGATACTGAACGGTTGGCTAGGTGAATGAGTCTAGCAGCAGCATTCAGGTTGTAGAGTAAGCCAATGAGGAGGGAGGTACAATAGTCAATACATGATAACAAGGGAGTGGATGAGCTTTGAGGTGTCATTGGTGAGGAAGGGGCGTATTTTGGGGATGTTACGAAGGTGAAGGCGGCAGGATTTTGATAGGGATTGGGTGTGGGGAAGAAAGGTGAGGTCCAAATCAAGGATGACACCTAGCACCTTGGCAATGGGGGGAGGGCTGGATAGTTGTGTTATCCAGGGGCGTCCCGAGGCTGGGTGACACCCGGAGCGGTTACCGGGTGTCACCCCG
>NW_017308592.1:155330-169197 GCF_000935625.1 Nanorana parkeri | reverse complement strand
CCTCCTCTCTCTCCTGATACTGTGGGGCGTTCGGTCAATGACCGAGCGCCCGACTTTTCAGAGGGGGGTGACACCAAAATGACTGCCAGTCATTTTGGTGTCATCCCTCCAATAGTGTCACCCGGGTGTGGGCCGCACCACCCTTGTGACGTCAAGTCAGGAAATGATTAGCGCATGGACAAGCATTTTGGTGGTTTCCTCAGTGAGAAAAGGTTGAAGTCAAGAGATGTTTTTCAGATGAAAGCGGCACGATTTAGTGATAGGGGGAAAAGAAGAGGTCAGAGTCAAAAAGCACACCAAGGCAGAGTGCCTGCGGAGTAGAGGAAATGGTAGCTCCATCAACCTGAAGAGAGATGGACATGGGGTGCCAGAGATAGTGTGCATGGGTGTCCCCACACCGCGTACAGGTATCTCTACGGGAGGACCAAATGTGTGACCACACCAGACAATGTTTATGAGCACACAGTTTATTCAACTCACCGGAAATAAAGTAACCACAAGCAAGTAATAGCTAACTAAATGCTAATACAAATCACATACAACAGGGCAAGTGAAACATGGGGAGCAAGGCCACACATGGGGAGCCACGGAGTAATGGTCAGGGTACAGGGGGGCAGCAGGATACAGGACACATGAAACAGGTCACAGGATACAGGAAATGGCAACAATACTGAGGCAAAATCCCCACTGCAGGGATTAAATAACCTCCTAGGTAACACCAGGTGTTGATTAATTGCAGAGACACCTGCAGGTGAGCCCTGGAGCTGCAGGTCCTGGTTCCAGTGTCACAGCGCCACCTAGAGACGCTCAGGTCCCTGACAGCCACTTACTGCCCAGAGACACCTGCAGGTGAGCACTGGAACTGCGGGATCTGCTCCAGCTCCACGGTGCCACCCGGAGGTGTCCTGGTCCCTGACATGGGGGTAATCTTAGAGGGAGGAAACACGTGGAGTTCAGATAATGGGACAGGTGAATATGAATCCTTTTCTTTGCAGGTCAGCCTTTTCTAGCCTTAAAGTAGAACTTCAGCAATTGTTTTTTCTCATTTTGGATAAAATTGGCAAGATTTACAACTTCTGTCCGGTTAAAATTGCTGCCCATGTTCCCATGGAATGACTCATGCTCACTTCCTAAAGACTTCTGAACGTTGTGGCAAGCTTTCGGTTTTTGCTGAATGCTTCTATGCTGCAGCATTCAGCAAAATGCCAATACATATCAGGATTTGCTAATCCCACTGTGTAGGGCTGCCTAACATTGATAGGATGTGTGGTTCACACCTCACTTCCTATCACTGTCAGACACCCGATCACTGAAAGCAATTGGGTGTCTTGAAATGCTTAAAACTTTCATTAATGGATGCCTCGTCAGTGAGGCACCCATTAATGAATGGTAACCATTGATTTCATCGGTTACCGGCATTCAGGAGTCCTGAATAGCTGGGTACGCAGTCGTTTGGGCACTTAGCGACGGGAACATACAGTATACGTCTCCTGTCACTAAGGGGTTAAATAGCGGGCTCTGGAGTCTTGGCATAAGATTATGAGCAAGGGGCTGATTTATAAATCGTCTGCCACCATACGCTAGGTAAATGCTGTTCGCATGGCATTACCGCCACTAGATAGAGCTGAGGAGCATTGGAAATTCTTGGCGTCATCTAGTGGCAGAAGTGTTCTGTGGGTAGCATATGCTGAGTGGAAGATTTATAAATTGGCCCTCGAGTGTGTAAACATTTGAAGAGCATGCATAAACAGTGCACACGCCTGTGCAAAGCAGCATGGCCTGTGGTCATATATGTGAACATATACAGAACAAAACTTCTAATTGCCACATTTTGTAAACTCTGCTGAGCCTGAGCCTGCTCATTCTTTAGTAAAGGAGGAATATATAGTATGGGGCCAGACTTCATTTTCATGTCCTCACTGTAATAATGATAACTCTTCTAGCACTTCAAGGGTCCTGTTAGCATGACCACCCCAGCATACCTCCCAACTGAGCCTCATTTGCCACTCTACTTGATTTTTAATGTTCAAGTGACAAATTTGCTTTAACATCAGTGACAGAAGTTGGTTTGACCGATGTGCCCTAACTATATCTGCAGAGTGCTGACACAGAATATGTTGTCTCCAGGATATCCCGTGTCTCAATGCCAGAACTATTGCAATCAATATCAACAAGTAAAGGAAGCAATGAGAATGATGTACGTGTAGTTCATGTGGTATATACACTATATTGCCAAAAGTATTGGGACGCCTTTACACGCACATGAACTTCAATGGCATCCCAGTCTTAGTCCGTAGGGTTCTGTATTGGGTTGGCTCTGCCTCTTCTGGGAAGGCGTCCACAAGGTTTAGGAGTGTGTCTATGGGAATGTTGGACCATTGGTGAGGTCAGGTACTGATGTTGGAGGAGAAGGCCGGGCTCGCAGTCTCCGCTCTAATTCATCCCAAAGGTGTTCTATGGGGTTGAGGTCAGGACTCTGTGCGGCCAGTCACGTTCCCACCCCCCCAAACTCCCCCATCCATGTCTTTATGGACCTTGCTTTGTGCACTGGTGCGCAGTCATG
Organism: Nanorana parkeri; assembly: GCF_000935625.1. Lineage (NCBI taxonomy): Eukaryota > Metazoa > Chordata > Amphibia > Anura > Dicroglossidae > Nanorana > Nanorana parkeri. Next base: position 166,634 of record NW_017308592.1, on the reverse strand, counting down.
TTGGAACAGGAAGGGGCCGTCCCCAAACTCCTCCCACAAAGTTGGGAGCATGAAATTGTCCAAAATGTCTTGGTGTGCTGATACCTTAAGAGTTCCCTTCACTGGAACTAAGGGGCCAAGCCCAACCCCTGAAAAACACCCCCCCCCCATAATCCCCCCTCCACCAAACTTTACACTTGGCACAATGCAGTCAGGCAAGTACCGTTCTCCTGGCAACCGCCAAACCCAGACACGTCCATCGGATTGCCAGACAGAGAAGCGTGATTGGTCACTCCAGAGAACACGTCTCCACTTCTCTAGAGTCCAGTGGCGGCGTGCTTTACACCACGGCATCCCACGCTTTGCATTGCACTTGGTGATGTAAGGCTTGGATGCAGCTGCAGCTAGCTATTTACTCTGCAGACAGTTGGCGACTTCTGCGCACTGTGCGCTTCAGCATGCGCTGACCCCGCTCTGTCATGTGACGTGGCCTACCACTTTCTGGCTGAGTTGCTGTTGTTCCCAGTTGCTTCCACTTTGTTATAATCCCAGTAACAGGTGACCGCCAAATATTTAGTAGCCAGGAAATGTCACGGATGGACTTATTGCACAGGTGACAACCTATCACGGCACCACGCTTGTAGTCACTGAGCTCCTGAGAGCGACCCATTCTTTCACCAATGTCTGTAGAAGCGTCTGCAAATCCAATGATTTGGAGGGGTGTCCCAATACCTTTGGCAATATAGTGTATATGTGTATGTTTGTGAATTGGAAGAGGAAAATTATCACCCAAGGCTAAAGAGTTTAAAGGACAAAAATAAATGTCAGGTTGCCATGTAATAACTGTATATAAGGCATTGTCCACCTTTGGCCAAAATTCAATAAATATCCCCTATCAATAAAATAAAACAAATTAAATGTTTGCATGAAAGCCTGCTGAGCATTGCAACTGCGATCAGTTCATCATGGGTTCAATGCACAGGCTCCTGTATTGTTCACCCCCGGCCCCAGGTCCGTACGGAGGTACAGACCTTCTGTTATGGGTGGAGGAAGTAATCAATGGACTACAAGTGCCATGATGTTATGATGTCACAACACTCGTTTCAGCTTGATCTGTGATTCCTTCTGCCATGGTGGCCGTTGGGACTCCCCAGTTTTATATGGCAGCAAGTAACATACATTGAGTGGCCGGATTATTATATACACCGAGTGGCCGGATTATTATATACACTGAGTGGCCGGATTATTATATACACCGAGTGGCCGGATTATTATATACACCGAGTGGCCGGATTATTATGACCACCTGACGTTTGTAGGCACATTAGCTATAATTTGGCGCTGAAGTTGCTAGAGGGCCAGACCATTATAAATAGGGAAGCGGGTTGGTTACCACGACAGTAGAAGTGATTGGGAAGATTCGGGGAAACAACGCGATGTAACAGCCTTGGAACGCGGGATGATTGTTGGCGCTCGGAGCCATGGAGCGAGTATCAGCAAAACAGCAGAATTCGTTACATGTTCAGGAGCGGCTCATTGTTAAAGTGTTTAAAGACCGGACTGTCAGCCAAAAATCTGGGTCTGAGCGTGCGAATTGTGGCCGTCAGCGACTAGTCAATGTTAGGGCAGAACGGGGGAGGGGCAAGACTGGTACAAGACAACAGAAGGGCAACAGTGCAGTGTCAGCTTCCTCGGATCACCTTTCAACATCTCGTGGAGTCACGAGGCGGTCCAACAAAGTACTGATGGGGTGGTCAGCACACAGATGTAAATACTTATTATTGCACAGATCTACTAAGAAAAAAAGTAAACTCTTACATCTGGAGAATACAGTAATGAATAAAGCCAGGATCAGCACATACAGCAGGGCCAGCAGTCCATAGGAGAGACGTTCTCGGTTTGGCCTGCAATAATTAGTCCATCTGTTGCCTGAAATTGCAGCATAAAATGGGATGTTAGTTACAGAGACCTTCAAAATTCCATAATTAATATATTAAAGCTCAACTCAATTTTTACCCTCCCCCAAATTTGTTGTTGTTATATTTTTTCCTGCAGTCTTCTGGCCAGTTGAGTCCTTCCTTTTTTCCCTGAGAGTGGGGTATAAGACTTGTAAGGTTTCCAGTCTTATACCCCACTCTCAGGGAAAGCAAGCTAAGATTCTGAGGAAGGGGGCTTGCCCCTGAAACGCGTCAATCTTGGCTGACTGTGGTCGGTGGACAGTGATGTGACCGGAGACTACCGTGTTACATAGTCGGGGGGATACCATGTTGGGTTAACAGACAGTGTGGCCTCTCGTTTGTTGTTAAAGCCTGATGAAAACGTTTGTTTGTGAGTACTTTTATCCCTTGTTTTATTTATTGTAATAAATGTTTGTACACACGGAGGTGGCGCTCGGTTCCCTTTTGTTTTCTATGTTCGTGGTGGAAGCCCCAGAGCCTTGGATGAGCCGCCCCTCAAGTCTGTGGGAAAAACTGTGATAAACTGTTGAAAACTTTGAGTGTGCAACAGCAAACGGATCGTTCAGCTGGCAGCCATTAGCGCGAAGAGCTAAAGAAAACCTTTTGTCTAATAGGTAATCACGCGTGCACCGCTAAATAAATATACCAAAATGGAATAAAGGGACGCCATTCACCCCCTTCCTGATCTACCAGCATCAGATTTGAGAGCTACTGGTAGATCACCATCTAGATAATGGACACCCCTGACCTAGATCAACCATCAACTTTTCAGTACAAGGGCCTGTCTGACTCGATACAAATAGAATTGATTGTTTAGATTTGTCCTTATACCAGATAGTTTGGGTACATCTAAAGGACATTGTGCAATCTGACTGTATATTGTATGGCCAGCTGTCGTCATTTGTAAATTATGGCTGTTCTCATTGTACACCTCTACTTTATGATCTCATGCTTTAGCTACTTTGGCTAAACGGGTGTGACAACCAATGCTTTGGGCCTTTGGGGTGCTAGAAATTAAAGAAATTTGACAACGTTCTACTGGGCGCCATATATTTGGGAGTGTTTCAGTTTAAAGACCAACTAGTGACCAATGTCCCAGAAATGAGTATCAAAGAATCACCTGTACTACATACAGTACATAGACCTTCAGATACAAACGTTTGGTGCTCGAAGTGAAGACACGGAGGGTGCCGTGTAAGATAGTCAGTAACAGAAGTCAACAGCACTCAATATTTTCGTGCAAGAAGTCTAAGCACTATTTATCCAACCGTCACATGGGTCATTAAGCCAATGTTTCGGGGCCACGCAGGGTCCCTTCTTCAGGGCAACATAGTAACGTCACTATGTCGCCTTGAATGAAGGGACCCTGCATGGCCCCCCGAAATGTTGGCTAATTGACACTTGTGACAGCTCAATAAATAGTGTTTAGACTTCTTTCAAGAAATATCAAGTGCTGGTGACTTCTGTTACTGATAGAATCCCAGAAAGTCTCACAATGACAGGTATAGCCAAAAAAGATTTCTGCCCAAAGCTGTCTTTTGTATTAGCTGAAACCCACACATCCGTCTTTGGCGTGTCCAGATTGCCATATTTCACAGCAATCAAATCTTAAATAATTAAGATGGCCACAGACATTACCTGTAGGCATGTAAGACTTGTAACTCCCTATTGGTGGCCATTGTTCACCCATCACATTGATGACTAGAATTCAGGTGTGGGAGGTCAGACCAGAGCCACCGATCAGGAATATAGTCACTATGAGCATTGCAAAGCAACCCAATGTGAGAGGTCTCGGCTTTACTACAAGAGACCGGCATGAAGGTACCCGGAGGAGTCTCCAGTTGAAGGTGTATTTCCACATTTATAAGGTTTATTCGCCCTAACCTTTAGCATGGATCCAACCCCTATAGTATAACATTACACTGAGAAAGATTATAATAGAACTAGAAATTAGATCAATTTCCTTGAAACTCTAGCAAAATAATTGGACATTTCAGTATCATTTTGCCATATTGGATTCAATGTGGAAGTCAAAAATCGATTCTACCCTGAAGATGCGCTCCAAAAAAACATTATCTGAATGAAACAAAAAAAGAAAATGTTGTTAAAGCAAATTTCACCTAAGCAGCTCAATGAGCAGTACTGAGAGTTTTGGCAAAATTTCGCCAATAGCTAAATAAATTTGGCAGAAAGCACTCCGCTCCTCCATAACTACCATTCCATACATAGAGCTGGTTGTTATATATGACTGTACATTGGACATTATTCTTCTACATACAATTCCTCATATCAGCCCACTTGGTTTTCTGCCATAATACTGCAAAGGGCAACATGCGTAGCACAGCATCCCCTTCCAACCAGTCAGGTCTCTTCCAACATCGACCTTTCCCTCCCGAATTGTTTTATGGAATGAATCGTTTCCTTCGCTCATCGTTCATCTGCAGAAATGGAATTCTTACCTGAATCCTGCAGATCATAAAAAGGGCCCTCATGCGTGGAGCTTTGGTCTGATTCCATCCTCACAGCTTACACTCCCTTTGACTGAAAGGGTTTTATGTAGAAAGCAGCTGAATCAGGAGAGGAAATGGCTGAGAAATAGTTTATCTTCTCCATTCCGCCAAACAGGATCCTGCAAGATAAATCTCTGCGGACACAAAAGAGCTGCATGTGCATATCACAGGAACATATAAACAGTTCTGCTGAAACTGAACTCCAGGCTGATATAACCGATTAAAATGAATGCCCCTCTGTATTCATTAATACATCTTTAAATGTCTTTTATTTTAAATGTGTAGCCCCCATCACCTTCTGTGATGTGACTACTAAGCATTTAGTGATTGGACTTGTAGTACCAATTACATGGTTAATCCCAGGTGTCTAGTCTTGTCTGTACCCCCTGGGCGGAGTGAGACTCTGGCATATTGTGGGACAGCCAATGTTGGATACTGTAATATGTGTACAGTACAGCAGCCAATCACTGGGCCTCTCTCAGCCAGTGGTGCATGCTGGGATAGTGTACATATATTGGTGGGAGCGGCCATGTGCTCTCTCTCTCGCCGGGACCAGCCATGGATTAGGGCTGCGTCCTGTTCAGTCTGCCCCCAGGCTAGGCCGAGGCCTGGGGGTGGGCATAGGCTGAAGTGAGGGAAGAGGTTTCCCTGAGGACTCCAACAGGGAGGAGGTCTGAGAGATGGAAAGAGGAAAAGAACCACGACCTCTTGAAGTGCCCTGGATCTATGTGGACTTCAGAGCATGGTCGGTTTCCTTCCTGAATTGTGGATCTGCATGGCTACTTTCACACGTTTCGGTGAGTCTGGAGCATCTGATAGTTACCCCTAGACACCTAGAACCCCTCCCCCCTCTCTCCCTAAGAAGATGTTCAATAAAATGTTCAACTAGCATCATACTACTGAAGTGGATGTCAATTTATGGGCACCAGAAGAGGGCGGTTAGTGCTACTGGGCGCAGATGGAAATCAACCCCTAGACCGACTAGATGTGGACCGGGCAAACAGCGGCTCCCTGCGGGGAGTTATCGCTACAAATGCAAGAAGTGTGAGTACATAAATGTGACCTGGTATTGGCCTCCTGCAGCATTGTGTAGTCTGTACAGTAGAGCTCAGAAAGGGGGAGAGAGAAGAAGCACAAGGATCCCGGTATGCTGCAGATCAAGGAGCATGCTGATAATATGAGAGAGCAGTGTGACAGTTGAGCTTATCAGACTTCTTCTTTGCATTTCACTTTACAGTCACAGAAGAAAGCAAAGAGACAGAGAGAGGAGCTCATCAGTGTACTTCTTCTCCAGGCACTGTCCAGGTACAGGGATGGGAGTGAACCTGTAAGTCAAAGTGAATTGGCAGAAGAGATCCGGTCCCCTTCTCTGCAAGACAGGGTCGACCTGTTTAAATCTCAGTACTGGATGGACAGAAATACAAATCCTTTGGCAGGTAAAACAGCCCCAATATATATACAATGATCAGTATATGTATATGACTACCCGCCTAATATTGAGTAGGTCCCCCTTTTCCTGACCCGTCCAGTCATGGACTCCACTAGACATCTGAAGGTGTGCTGTGTTATCTGGAACCAAGCCGTCAGTAGCAGATCCTTTAAGTCCTGTAAGTTGTGAGGTGATCGGCCTCCATGGATTGGACTTGTTTTTCCAGCACATCCCACAGATGCTCGATTGGATTGAGATCTGGAGACTTTGGAGGACAAGTCATCACCTCAATCTCATTCTTGTGTTCCTCAAACCATTCTTCAACCATTCTTGCAGTGTGGCAGGGAACATTATCCCGCTGAAAGAGGCCACTGCCATCAGGGAATACCGTTTCCATGAAGGGGGGGACTTGGTCAGGAACAATGTTTAGGTCGGTGGTAGTGTCATAGTCACATCCACATGAATGGCAGGATCCGAGGTTTCCCAGCAGAACATTGCCCAAAGCATCACACTGCCCCCGCCGGCTTGTCTTCTTCCCATAGTGCATCCTGGTGCCATCTCTTACCAAGGTAAGCGACACGACCATCCACATGATGTAAAAGAAAATGTGATCCATCATACTAGGCCAACTTTTTGGCCAACCATGGTACAGTTCTGATGATCATCTACTCATTGTAGGTGCTTTTGGTGGTGGATACGGGTCAGCATTGGCACCCTGACCAATCTGCAGCTACGCTGCCCCATACTCAACAAACTGCGATGCTCTGTGTGTTCAGACATCTTTCTATCAGAACCAACATTCACTTTATCAGCAATTTGATCTATAGTAGCTCTTCTATTGGATTGGACTACACGGGCCAGACTTCCCTCCCCACGTGTATCAATAGCCTTGGCTGCCCATGACCCTGTCACCGTTTCACTGGTTTTCCTTCCTTGGACCACTTTTGGCCATTCCTGATGACTGCAGACAGGGAACATCTCACAAGAGCTGCAGTCTTGGAGTTGCTCTGACTCTGAGTTGTCTAAACATCACAATTTGGTCCTTGTCAAAGTTCTTCAAATCCTTCCCAATTTTTTATGCTTCCAGCACATCAACTTCAGGTGCCAAATGTTCACTTGCTGCCTAATATGTCTCCCCCCAACTTCAAAGTGCCATTGTAATATATCTCCCCCACTTCCAGGTGCCATTGTAATATATCTCCCCCACTTCCAGGTGCAATTGTAATATATCTCCCCACTTCCAGGTGCCATTGTAATATATCTCCCCCACTTCCAGGTGCCATTGTAATTAGGGCTGTTCAAATTAACGATTAATTTTTCGATTAATCGTTAATCTTTTTGATCGATTGAAATTTTTTTGATCGATTACATTTTTTTTGAAACTTTCTGCACGAGCGCCAGCCAAGGCATTGGCCTATACACATACAGCACAGCAATGACCTATACACATACAGCACAGCAATGAAGTAATAAAATGAACTAGGATCACACTAATCCAGCACGTTATTATTCTGAGTTGCCCCACTCAAGCGGCGGCCATATTGAGTGGGGCACGTGAGATTAATAAAGTGCTGCATTAGTGTGATCCTAGTTCATTTTATTACTTCATTGCTGTGCTGTATGTATATAGGCCAATGTAGTTGGATCTGTATGTGCGTTATAATTAATCCAAATTAATCGATTAATCGATTGAAACAAAATTTCGATTAATCGAACACGAAAATTTTTATCATTACCAGCCCTAATTGTAATATATCTCCCCCACTTCCAGGTGCCATTGTAACCAGATATTTAATGTTATTCACTTCACCTCTCAGTGATCACAATGTTATGCCCGATCCTTGTATATTCTTCTGTGTGTTTAGTGGTTTGCCTGGATTTCAGGTATACAGTAAACCTGCCACAAATCTGGACCATTCAAACACTAAAGGCAACACTAGATAAAAATTTCGCTAGAAAGGGAAAAAACAACTGCTTGCCCCGTGTGAGGATTGAACTCACGACCTTCAGATTATGAGACTGACGCGCTACCTACTGCGCTAACGAGGCAGATAGATAATGCAACAAAAGGAACTATATACCCAGTTGGTGTGGACTCGTAAATGGGTCATTTACAATTATTATTTATTCAACACATCACATAAAATGAGAGTAAGTGGAAGAAGAACCCCCTTATACTGATGGTCAGTGGGAAGAATGCAACTCACATTGGGGTCATCAAAGTTAAAGAGACACTAAGGCTGCGTTCACACCTGACCGTTTTGTAGGGCGTTCTACGCTCGACGGACGCTCTACAAAACGCTCAAAAATATAAATTGCATTGTAGTCAATGCCCTCGTTCCCACCTTGCCGTATTTCCGCCCGTCCCTAACGCGCTACAAAACGGCCCACGCCTGAAAAGGTCCCGGGACTACTTTGGGCCGTTTTGTAGGGCGTTTTCCATTGGGATACAGCCAAGTAGCCTTTGGAATCGCACGACGGTCGCGCGACTTTTTTACCGCGTACCGCGGTAAAAAAAACGCGTGACCGTCGCGCGACAGACGCGCATATTACAATACGCCTAGGTGTGAATGGGGTGTAAACTCAGGAGTTAAACCTTAAAAATAAATTAAAGGAGAACTATGGTGTTAAGTCTTTTCCCCATAGTTCTCCTTAGGACACAAACAAGCGTCCTCCCGTCACACTAGGCTCAGTATACCGCGAGCTGTAGCTCACGGTATACTGAGACACCGCAGTATACCGCGAACTGAGACGCCGCTGCTGAAGCGGATCCCGACAATTATGCCGGGATCCGCCCAGCTGCGTGAGTGACAGCTGGCTCTGCCTATCTAAAGGCAGAGCCAGCTGTACCCGCCCCCTCCCCCGTCCGTTTCGCCAGTCAGCGCTGGTGGATCGGAGTGGGGGGAATCCAGCCCCTCCCCTGTCACGGCAGAGAGCCGTGACAGGATCGAGAGGTGAGCGAACGCCGGTATGTGTTCGCTCACCTCCCGATCTACTGAGCTGACCTGTGACAGTCTCATTGTCACAGGTCGGCTAGAACTATGAGGTGAGTGAGAAGCACCCCCCTCATAGTTCTCCTTTAATGTATCTTAACTCTGAACAACAATGTATCTTATTTGTGTGTCACTCGATGTAGATCCTCCAATCATCTCTGAATTGGTGCTGACACTGTTCTTCCTTCTGGTGGGGGGCTACTTGTGTTCCCCATGGTTCCTATGTCTGTTGTAAAGTTACCACCAGTCCAAGCTCGCTCCCAGAGATGGGCCACAAGGTCACGTTTAGTTTTCTAATTTGCATAGAGATTGCGCCACAGAGACATGCTTGCCGCCAGCACCATGGGAATGAATGACGCTAATTCAGGGAGTGCGGGATCCATTCAGAAAAGAAGGGAAGTTTGCCACCATCCAGGCCTGCTCCACCTCCCACCCTCTGCCATGCTGCCAAAGCTGCAGCTCTTGAAGTGAAAAGGGAACTCTGATATGAAATGGAGGGCTTTGACATGTCAGGGGGTCTTTGTTGTAAAGTGGAAACTCTGCTTTGAAAGGGGGGCTCCTGATGCGCGGAGCACTTCTGACGTGAAGGGTGACTTGCATACTTTTAAAGGGTGCCGTGCCTGGAAAAGGTTGAGAATCGCTGTCGTAGAGTACTGGTCTGTCCTCTTCTTTTATCTTTCTTAGTAGCCAGAAAAGCCACCATGTGTAGTGTTAGGTCAGAGGCAAGGGGGTGAGGACAGCAATCAACACTTTTCAGAAAGAATGCAAATTTGTCAATCACAGCACATGATTTTACCGTGCAACCCTCATAAGAACTGTTCCCTTTCCTATCAACAGCTAAAGAACAGGTCTCTGTGGCGCAATCGGTTAGCGCGTTCGGCTGTTAACCGAAAGGTTGGTGGTTCAAGCCCACCCAGGGACGCTTCACTTTTCTTGCCATGTGATCAACTGAATTGCAAGCAGACGCCTCACTGCCTGGTGCTCTGTTTAACACATTAGCTTCTCATTATTTGCTATGTATAGCACACACACACACACACACACAGGAAATTTTATAACAAATACCATGGAAATGCCCTTCCACAGCAAAAACATCGACTGGAATAAAAGAACTATGGGGTCAGTGTTTTTCCCCATAGTTCTCCTTTGGGTAACGGGAGGACACAAACTAGCATCCTCCCGTTACCCTAAGCTCAGTATACCGCGAACTACAGCTCCCTATATACTGAGACGCCGCAGCCGGAGCGGATCCTGACATCGATGTCGAGATCCGCCCAGCTGCGTGAGTGACAGCTGGCTCTGCCTATCTAGAGGCAGAGCCAGCTGTACCCGCCCCCTCCCCCGTCCGTTCCGCCAGTCAGCGCTGGAGGATCGGAGCGGGGAGGGGGGAATCCAGCCCCTCCCCTGTCACGGCAGAGAGCCGTGACAGGATCGAGAGGTGAGCGAACGCCGGTATGTGTTCGCTCACCTCCCGATCTACTGAGCCGACCTGTGACAGTCTCATTGTCACAGGTCGGCTAGAACTATGAGGTGAGCGAAAATCACTCACCTCATAGTTCTCCTTTAAGGAATCCTACCATATCCTTACCATGTAAAAGTATAAATAGTGTACAGATATAACGTGTTTCCCCGAAAATAAGACACTGTCTTATATTTTTTTTGGCTCAAAAAATTACATTAGGTCTTATTTTTTTAATTTGTTTATGTACAACAGTCTACATGTATTCATGTACACAAATATGGTGATCAGGACAATCAGGGGTGCTGAACCTTTGCTAGAGCAATTTGGTAGCCAATCTTAGAGTACTGGTCTGTCCTCTTCTTTTATCTTTCTTAGTAGCCAGAAAAGCCACCATGTGTAGTGTTAGGTCAGAGGCAAGGGGGTGAGGACAGCAATCAACACTTTTCAGAAAGAATGCAAATTTGTCAATCACAGCACATGATTTTACCGTGCAACCCTCATAAGAACTGTTCCCTTTCCTATCAACAGCTAAAGAACAGGTCTCTGTGGCGCAATCGGTTAGCGCGTTCGGCTGTTAACCGAAAGGTTGGTGGTTCAAGCCCACCCAGGGACGCTTCACTTTTCTTGCCATGTGATCAACTGAATTGCAAGCAGACGCCTCACTGCCTGGTGCTCTGTTTAACACATTAGCTTCTCATTATTTGCTATGTATAGCACACACACACACACACACACAGGAAATTTTATAACAAATACCATGGAAATGCCCTTCCACAGCAAAAACATCGACTGGAATAAAAGAACTATGGGGTCAGTGTTTTTCCCCATAGTTCTCCTTTGGGTAACGGGAGGACACAAACTAGCATCCTCCCGTTACCCTAAGCTCAGTATACCGCGAACTACAGCTCCCTATATACTGAGACGCAGCAGCCGGAGCGGATCCTGACGTCGATGTCGAGATCAGACCAGCAGG
>NW_017308592.1:150376-155202 GCF_000935625.1 Nanorana parkeri | reverse complement strand
ACGGCAGAGAGCCGTGACATGATCGAGAGGTGAGCGAGCGCCGGTATGTGTTCTCTCACCTCCCGATCTACTGAGCCGACCTGTGACAGTCTCATTGTCACAGGTCGGCTAGAACTATGAGGTGAGCGAAAATCACTCACCTCATAGTTCTCCTTTAAGGAATCCTACCATATCCTTACCATGTAAAAGTATAAATAGTGTACAGATATAACGTGTTTCCCCGAAAATAAGACACTGTCTTATATTTTTTTTGGCTCAAAAAATTACATTAGGTCTTATTTTTTTAATTTGTTTATGTACAACAGTCTACATGTATTCATGTACACAAATATGGTGATCAGGACAATCAGGGGTGCTGAACCTTTGCTAGAGCAATTTGGTAACCAATCGCTGGCCAGGATGAGCGAAGCGCGCTGTCGCTATGGATTCCTCACAGGCGGAGTGCATTTGGTATCACTCCGCCTGTGACAGGAGGCGGCGCTATAGAGGAGGCATCGGCTTATGCGGCTCTGCTCCCTCCGCTGTCGCCTCGCTTCCTCTAGCGCCGGCTTCGTTGGCACCGCTGACTCTCTCCTGCCTCTCCCGCGGCTCTTCAAGTTCCCCCTTATGCCACCACCGGCCCTGGGAATAGTCACAACTAGGTCTTATTTTCGGGGGGTGTTTCATAGATGGTGGCTGGTGAGCTTTTCTTGTATACTTTTTGGCATATAGGTCCCCATCCAGTGGCGTAACAATCACCATAGCGACCCAGGCGGCCGCTATGGGGCCCGGGGCACAGGGGGGCCCGGCCAGGACATTCCTGGGTCGCTTTGGCATCTCACGCTGCTGGCCGTCACTGCCGGCTGTGAAGAGAAATGTGCCGCTGTTCAGATCACTGACATTGATCTGTGCTGCAGCGCGTTCCTCTCCACAGCCGCTGCTGAGTCAGTGAGAGCCAGCAGTGGAGGAGGAGGAGGGGCCCGGGGTTGGCATCACAGGAACAGGAGGCAGGGCCCGGCGATGGGGAGGGGGCGGGGCTCATCACCTACTGTGGAGGAAGAGGAGGCAGACAGGTAAGGAGTGTGACCAGCCTACCTGAGGGTGAGCCCGCAGAGCCCACCTTAGAGAGTCTATAGCAGGGTCACCCTCAGGTGGGCTGTGTGGGATCTCAATAGGGCTCTGCAAGGGGTGTAACTAGAGATCAAAGGGGCCCCATGCAAAATTTAGCTATGGGGCCCTGTGATTTCTAGTTACGCCCCTGCCCCCATCAGTTCAGTTTCAGGGCCTATTTACAGCAGCAGCCATACTACAAAGCAGTGCTGCTGCAGTGCGTTGTCTGGCACAGTGCGGATGATTTGATCACAGCGCATTGCACATTTTACTTTTCTTCGAAATTCTGAAGTGACGTTTCTTTAAAGGAGAACTATGTGGTCAGGGCTTTTCCCCATAGTTCTCCTGAGGGTCGCGAGAGAACGCAAACTAGCGTCCTCCCGTCACCCAAAGCTCTGTATACAGAGACGCCGCGGCCGAAATGGATCCCGACAATTCTGTCTGGATCCGCCCAGCTGCGTAATTGACAGCTGGCTCTGCCTATCTACCGCCGCTCGCTTACTTCTCGATCCTGTCACGGCTCTCTGCCGTGACAGGGGAGGGGCTGGATTCTCCCCGCTCCGATCCTCCAGCGCTGACTGGCGGAACGGACAGGGGAGGGGGCGGGTACAGCTGGCTCTGCCTCTAGATAGGCAGAGCCAGCTGTCAATTACGCAGCTGGGCGGATCCAGACAGAATTGTCGGGATCCATTTCGGCCGCGGCGTCTCTGTATACAGAGCTTTGGGTGACGGGAGGACGCTAGTTTGTGTCCTCCCGTTACCCTAAGGAGAACTATGGGGAAAAGACTTAACCCCATAGTTCTCCTTTAATTAATTTAATCAATAAATCACCTAAACTTGATTTTTATCACTTCAGCTAGATGCCTCAGTAAACATGTCTTCTAGGTAGACTGTCTACTCAGCAGGACAGTGTTGTTCTTGGAACCGTTTTCCAAAGGTTTTCTTGGACATCCATTGCTTTCATCTTGCTCTCATTTTGTCTTCACCCTTTAAACAATGGAATCTTTTACCTGGCACTCAGAAGGCAAAGAAAGCTTCTATTGTTTGCATTACAAATTGGAGCCACGGGTGGTCTTGTCAACACCGCCTGACTCAAGAAAGGTCGATTTAAAATTCAATTGAACCTGGTGGAAAACTTTTAGCTAAACAATGAAGGAATCCTATCAGATGCAGCTACTGTTCAGCTGTCCAATTAGCCGTAGCTGCTTACATGTAAATTGCCGCCGCCGGCGGCGGCGGCGGCGGCGGCGGGGGGGGGGGGGGGGGGTTCTCTCAGGGAAGCCCTCTGGCTGAAAGAAAGAAAAATGAGCATGTATGGCTAGCGCTGATAATAGAGTTTCTCCATCTTCAGGTCCATCTGCAGCAATGGTCCACTGTAAAATGTTGTTGCATTCTCTTGGGCTCAAAGGGCTGGTGTCTTCCTTGTGTAGATCATTCAGGTTGCTTACCTCATCCTCCTCCAGTACCTTCACCATTACCATGCTTATCTGATGCCCAACCTGAATCAAGCCTTGGGAAAGAAGGTTATACAGGGAGGTCCCCACCTATTCCCAATCAGGAATTTCTGTCTGGGCCTCTGGGGTGTCACTTGGCTGTACGGTGAGACACTGTACTAATACTGTGACTTTCCTCTCGACTGAAATGGCTGGTGTCTTATTTAAGTGGATCTTTCAAGCAGGCACCTTCTCTTCCAATAGCTTTGCCATTACCACACTTACACAATGTCCAGCCTGAACCAAGCTTTCACCTTTCCCCCAATCAGGAGTTTCCTGCTGGGCCCGGGGGTGATGGCAGCCAATCAGCTGAAGTAATTCATCTTATTGGTAACTGTATTTTCAGAAGTCTTTCAGAATGTTCTCTCACAATATTTCTAAACCTGTTGCCCGCCATTTTTTTTGCAGTGAAGGAATATAGAAGTAAAGTCCTTGTATGGGCAATATGAAAAATGAGCCATCCATTACTAGACTGTCCTCAAAGGATCCTAAAGTGGGGAATCCCTGCAGGGAGCCGTGAGTGACAGTTACAGCTCCCTGCCGGGAAAGATCGAGAAGTGAGCGAGCGACGGTATGTGTTCCCTCACTTCCCGATCTATTGAGCCGACCTGTGACAGTTTCATTGTCACGCGTCGGCTCGAACTATGAGGCTGAGTGATTTTCACTCACCTCATAGTTCTCCTTTAAGTTACTATTCAGATTAATCTATCTGAGCCACCACTTTCTTCATGTGCTCTTTAGGTCACAGCAGTCTCTGTGGCGCAATCGGTTAGCGCGTTCGGCTGTTAACCGAAAGGTTGGTGGTTCAAGCCCACCCAGGGACGGTGCTCTTTTGTTTGTCAAGCGGCACCTCTCAAATGTAATCATTAAAAACTCTTTTTTGTCCATCGGTGGTTGAACTTGATGGACCTGTGTCTTTATTCAACCTCAAATACTATGTAGCTATGTAATCTAATTACCAGGCTGCAACATAATGCTTTAAATACAACCAGAAAAAAAAAAACAATTGTATATCTTGTTGTATATGAATTGATATAAGGCCTTTTTCAACTTATATCAAGATTTTTACATATGCACTTGAAAACAAATTAGTAAATTTGAAATTAATCTGTTTATACTAAAATATCTTAATTGTTACCGGTTGTTTAAAAGAGCTAGAAAGGTAAGAAAAGACTTAGCAGAGGATGGTTTCGATCCATCGACCTCTGGGTTATGGGCCCAGCACGCTTCCGCTGCGCCACTCTGCTTGCTCTATGTTTAGATTGCAATGAGAGTACGAGAAATGATCACAGCTGCTCCTGAATACACACAAAGCTGCATAATAAATTCTTTTGAAAGCCAGTGTACCTGCAGTCAGAGATTCTGTGCCGCAACATAAGACTTTAAAGACATCCAGTAAAGAAAAAAAATCTGTAAATAAATTTCTGTGATGCCTTTATCATCTTTTATTAAAAATTTTACTCAAGCACCTAAAAAGCAAAAATGTGTACATTTAAAATAATATAATTTTTGTTAATTGTTACCTATATGTATCAGAGAGACACTGCGCTGCAACATAATACTTTAAAGGAGAACTATGAGGGGGGGGTGCTTTTCACTCACCTCATAGTTCTAGCCGACCTGTGACAATGAGACTGTCACAGGTCGGCTCAGTAGATCGGGAGGTGAGCGGAACACATACCGGCGTTCGCTCACCTCTCGATCCTGTCACGGCTCTCTGCCGTGACAGGGGAGGGGCTGGATTCTCCCCGCTCCGATCCGCCAGAGCTGACTGGCGGAACGGACGGGGGAGGGGGCGGGTACAGCTGGCTCTGCCTCTAGATAGGCAGAGCCAGCTGTCACTCACGCAGCTGGGCGGATCTCGAAATCTATGTCGGGATCCGCTCCGGCTGCGGCGTCTCAGTATACCGCGAGCTGTAGCTCCCTATATACTGAGCCTTGGGTGACAGGAGGACGCTAGTTTGTGTCCTCCCGTTACCCTTAGGAGAACTATGGGGAAAAGCACTGACCCCATAGTTCTCCTTCAAAAGCAGCCAATAAAAAAAAGCATGATGTTTTGTTGCATATGATCTTATGTAATGTCTTTATCAACATTTTTACATATTCACTTGAAAAGCAAAGATTGGTACATTTCAAATGATTCTACTTATTTAATATATCATAATTGTTGCTTGTCTAGAAAGGTAAGAAAAGACTTAGCAGAGGATGGTTTCGATCCATCGACCTCTGGGTTATGGGCCCAGC
>NW_017308592.1:149078-149714 GCF_000935625.1 Nanorana parkeri | reverse complement strand
CACATACAGACACACAAAGGTTGAACTTGATGGACCTGTGTCTTTATTCAACCTCAAATACTATGTAGCTATGTAATCTAATTACCAGGCTGCAACATAATGCTTTAAATACAACCAGAAAAAAAAAAACAATTGTATATCTTGTTGTATATGAATTGATATAAGGCCTTTTTCAACTTATATCAAGATTTTTACATATGCACTTGAAAACAAATTAGTAAATTTGAAATTAATCTGTTTATACTAAAATATCTTAATTGTTACCGGTTGTTTAAAAGAGCTAGAAAGGTAAGAAAAGACTTAGCAGAGGATGGTTTCGATCCATCGACCTCTGGGTTATGGGCCCAGCACGCTTCCGCTGCGCCACTCTGCTTGCTCTATGTTTAGATTGCAATGAGAGTACGAGAAATGATCACAGCTGCTCCTGAATACACACAAAGCTGCATAATAAATTCTTTTGAAAGCCAGTGTACCTGCAGTCAGAGATTCTGTGCCGCAACATAAGACTTTAAAGACATCCAGTAAAGAAAAAAAATCTGTAAATAAATTTCTGTGATGCCTTTATCATCTTTTATTAAAAATTTTACTCAAGCACCTAAAAAGCAAAAATGTGTACATTTACAATAATATATTTTC
>NW_017308592.1:136502-148818 GCF_000935625.1 Nanorana parkeri | reverse complement strand
CGGGGGAGGGGGCGGGTACAGCTGGCTCTGCCTCTAGATAGGCAGAGCCAGCTGTCACTCACGCAGCTGGGCGGATCTCGAAATCTATGTCGGGATCCGCTCCGGCTGCGGCGTCTCAGTATACCGCGAGCTGTAGCTCCCTATATACTGAGCCTTGGGTGACAGGAGGACGCTAGTTTGTGTCCTCCCGTTACCCTTAGGAGAACTATGGGGAAAAGCACTGACCCCATAGTTCTCCTTCAAAAGCAGCCAATAAAAAAAAGCATGATGTTTTGTTGCATATGATCTTATGTAATGTCTTTATCAACATTTTTACATATTCACTTGAAAAGCAAAGATTGGTACATTTCAAATGATTCTACTTATTTAATATATCATAATTGTTGCTTGTCTAGAAAGGTAAGAAAAGACTTAGCAGAGGATGGTTTCGATCCATCGACCTCTGGGTTATGGGCCCAGCACGCTTCCGCTGCGCCACTCTGCTGCACATGACTTTTTCACCTTTATCACTGCCTGAGTGCGTACTTCCTCTACAGATGGATTAAAGTGACAGTACACGAAATGATCACAGCTGCTCCTTAATACATTTCTGTGATGCCTTTATCAACTTTTATTAAGATTTTTACTCAAGCAAATGTGTACATTTAACATTTAAAATAATATCATTTTTGTTGATTGTTACCTATAAATAACCACTAAAATGCTACAGCTATATTTTGGAACTTAGGAGAATCCGGTTTCAACGCATTAAGCTCTGGGCTGTGGGAAGAGCACACGTCCTCTGCTCCACTCTACAAATTCTTTATTTTTTGGGGGGGTTTAACACCGTAATTATGTTCTATTCTGTAATATTTGTTTTTCTCTGGAAAAAAAAAATGAAATTACATCTGAAGTTATTTTATTTCTATGAATTGGACCTGCTAAACACTGGACATTGCATTACAGCGCCCCATGCTTTTTATATAACTCTGTTACAACCAAACTCACACACTGTATATAAAAAAAGAGATCTTGTATCATTTCAGATGACATCAATGTTTGAACAAAAACTTTGTTGTTATTATTGAGAACTATACCCCATATTTATGCGACACGTCACTATGTACCACAGGATGAAATGTTCATATAGTCTGCACTAAAACTCTTCTACATGCTAATAGGAATAGCTGTCTTCCAAAGAGAACGCCCAGCGCGCGTCTGCGCAGCTGCAATGTGATGCATTTTGCCGTGATTTTACCGCAATTGACGCCTTGTTTCTCAACTTTTTTAGATTAAAATGGGCTTTCAGGTGCAGTCCAGTGCGTTCCAGTACATTTGCATGCGTCCTTGATGCATTTTTATGTGCTCCATTGCGATCAGGTGCAGCTAAGGCCAGGTTCACACCTGGGCGATCCGTGACCACCTGGCAATCGTGCACGAAACTGCACAGATGGCCGCGCGGTCACAGAATCGCACACCACCGCCGCTCTCGCTGGCGGTTCCATTATTTTCTCACGGCACATGAGTCGCCCCACGCAGATGGCGCGGTTTCCCGCCGCAATAATAATGTACACCATTAACTGCTTCCTTTCCATCTCTGCCTTCCTAAACCTCCTCATGGGATCAGTATGAAATATTAATATGCGACATTTTATTATTACCGGACTAAGTAATATGGTTTACATATGATTTAGTCCTGAATATAAATACATGAAGAAAAAATACAGAGAAGTGAGTAGATCGGCATAATACATTCTTACATATGCACCAAAAAAGCAAACATTAGTAAATATAAATTGTAACTATTTATGTTATTAGTTACATATTGAACAAAGCAGCTCGAATGTTACAACTGTTCTGTAATATTGTTATAACACAACAGTGAGAATTCTGTGTTTAAGAGAAAAGAGTTAGCAGAGGATGGTTTTGATCCATCGACCTCTGGGTTATGGGCACAGCACGCTTCTGCTGCGCCACTCTGCTGCTGCAAGTGAGAGTCCATGAAATTATCACAGCGGCTCCTTAATAAACACAAAGTGACATATTAAAGGAGAACTATGAGGTGAGTGCCTTGCACTCACCTCATAGTTCTAGCCGACCTGTGACAATGAGACCGTCACAGGTCGGCTCAGTAGATCGGGAGGTGAGCGAACAGATACCGGCGTTCGCTCACCTCTCGATCTGGATTCCCTTCGTTACCCTAAGGAGCACTATGGGGAAAAGCCCTGACCCCATAGTTCTCATTTAAGAGGGAAAAAAGTTTTTTTGTTCTCAAAGGTCACTTTGCTGCAGCGAAAGTTCGTCCAAAAAAACGAATCGGAAACTCAGAATCTGAAATTCGGATTCGTTTGCATTCGTCATAGCTGTAATCGGGAATTCTGATACATCCGAATCTCCGAAATTTCATCCGAATTTCGATTCGGAACTAAACGAATCGCACATGTCTACAGAATATATGAACATTCCATCCTGTAGTACATAGTGACGTGTCGCATAAACATGGGGTAGAGTTCTCACTAATAATAACAAAGTATTTCTTCATACATTGATGTCATCTGAAATTATACAAGATCTCTTTTTTTTATTAGTGTATGGGGGGGGCACCCGAGTTTTGTCTTGCCTAGGGCAGCCCCAAACCTAAATACACCACTGTATACAGTGTGTGAGTTTTCTTGTCACAGAGTTATATAAAAAGCATGAGCCTTGGAGGTGAAGGTCACTGGCAGATCTATAAAAAGCTTTCTGTTTATTATTAACAGCTTTAACCCCTTCATGACTGAGCGAGTTTTCACTTTCTGTTCATAAATGACTGACGCGTTTTTTACATATTTTGCTGTGTGATTCTTCCACGTCAGTAATATAACTTTCTTACTAAATGTCCCCGCACATTATATAGACAGATCGGGCGATATAATTATATCAAACATGTGTGTACCTAACGCCTCACTTAGTTTGAATAAAATATTTAAAAAAGGAGGAAAAAAACTAGAAGAAAAACACTTTTTTTCACAAGTTTTGATTATTATTATTTTTTTTAATGTTTGATAATAATTATAGTATAAACAAATATATTTATATATCATTTTTATTTTCCTAATTTTGTTTTACACTTTATTTTTTTACACTTTGTAAAAAAAACAAAACTTTTCTTGTCAGTTTATATCAAGCAGTCACTATGACGGCTTGATAGATTAACTTTGTTTTTGGCTATTATTAGGCTGCTCCAAACTTAGGAACAGCTAATAATAACCTCAGAGACTGATCCTGACAGCGTGTCAGATCTCACTAAAAGGTCTTAGATCGTGCCCAGACCATCAGAAGTGATACATATAGGCCTCATTCACACACCACGCGAGCAAAATTGTATATTGCGTATATACGCGTATATACGAGCGTATGTGCGTATATATGCGTGCGCTATTTGCATTCCCAGAATGCATCATTCCTAATAGAAATTTTAATGAACTGTACACACATACGCGCGTATGTATGCGTAAACACGCGTATGCGCGTAAAAAAACATGTAAATACGCTGCCCGGACGCAGCTCGGCTCCATTCTGTTTTTGCGCATGTTTACGCTACGCAAATATTCGGCTCCATACGCAGCTATGTGTATGGAGCCATCTATTTGCATATGTTGCATATGGTACAATACGCATGTACGCGCTTATATACGCGCGGCAGTGTGAATGAGGCCTTCAGGCACAGGGATACATTGTAACTCTTGTATCTCTTTGCCTGAAATGTATTATCAACATCAGACTATCGAGCTGTCAAAACGAATAGCAGAGAGGTGACTCACTCTGCTACCTCTCTGCTCTCTTTAGCTGTCAAATACCGGATCGCTATTTAGCTATCCCGCATTTGCATGTAACGGCTTCATTCTTTCATTAATGACTGGTAACCGCTGAGAATCATGGAGAATCAGCGGTTACCGGCATTACAGAGCCTTAAATAACTCGTCACGCACAGTGTACGTCTCCCGTCACGAAGGGGTTAAACAAGACCCGTGAGTTTGATATCTGTCGCCGGGAGGCTTCCAGCCCTAGAACATACACTGGGGTGGCAAGACAGCAAACCCAAATTGTACATCTCTGCATTATATACACGTTTCCCCATGTTTGATCCCTTTAAACACACTGCAAGTCCATGTTTCACAATATAAAGAAGACATTACAATCACAATACAGTTCCAGACAAGATGTATGTTATATAGTCCGTTTCTACCTTTCTCGCTGACAACACAATGGGGGGAATTTATCAGAACTGGAGCAGACAAAATCTGGAGCAGTTGCCCATGGCAACCAATCAGCTTCTCTCTTCAGTTTGCTCAGGTAGGATTTGAAAATGAGACAGAGAAGCTGATTGGTTGGCAGTGCAAATTTGCTCCAATTTTGTCAGCGTCAGTTTTGATAAATTTCCCTCAGTGTGTATTTGGCTCAGAATTCCAAAACATGTGCTGTCAGCACGTGTCCGCTGCGCCACTCTGCTGCATGTTGCATATGATCTTATGTAATGTATTTATCAACATTTTTACATATTCACTTGAATGGCAAAGATTAGTACATTTGAAATTATTCTACTTATTTTAATATATCTTTATCTTAATTGTTGCCTATAGTACAAGAAAGCTAGAATGGTAAGATAAGACATAGCAGAGGATGGTTTCGATCCATCGACCTCTGGGTTATGGCCCCAGCACGCTTCCGCTGCGCCACTCTGCTGCACAATAAGAGCAACCTGCTGTTTGGTTGGTCATTGTTATGTATTAAAGGAGAACTTTTGGGTCAGTGTTTTTCCCCATAGTTCTCCTTAGGGTAACGGGAGGACACAAACTAGCGTCCTCCCGTCACCCTAAGCTCAGTATATAGGGAGCTACAGCTCGCGGTATACTGAGACGCCGTAGCCGGAACGGAGCCCGACATTCCTGTCGAGATCCACCTAGCTGCATGATTGACAGCTGGCTCTGCCTATCTAGAGGCAGACCCAGCTGTACCCGCCCCCTTCCCCGTCTGTTCCGCCAGTCAGCGCTGGAGGATCGGAGCGGGGAGGGGGGGGGGAATCCCTGCAGGGAGCTGTGAGTGACAGTCACGGCTCTCTTCAGAGAGGTGAGCGAGCGACGTTATGTGTTCAATTTCATTGTCACACGTCGGCTCAGACCATGAGGCTGAGTGAAAATCACTCGCCTCGTAGTTCTTCTTCAAGTGAGAGTCCAGGAAATGATCACAGCGACTCCTTAATAAACACAAAGTGGCATATTGAATAAAATTGAAAGACGATGTGTCAGAGACACTGCGCTGCAACATAAGACTTTAAAAATAGCCATTCATAAAATATTTATGTTTTGTTGCGTATGATCCTATGTAACGCCTTCATCAACGTTTAACAATATTTTTACAAACGCACCTGAAAAGTAAAGATTAGTCAATGTAAAATGATTCTACTTATTTTAATATATCTTAATTGTTGCCAATAGTATAAAACAGCAATATTGGTAAGAAAAAAGTCACCTAGCAGAGGATGGTTTCGATCCATCGACCTCTGGGTTATGGGCCCAGCACGCTTCCGCTGCGCCACTCTGCTGCATGACTGCCTAATGTCATGTATTAACTTTTATGGTAAGCAGTGTGGTTTCATCATGGGGATGTCCTATTTTTGAGCTTGTTTATTAAAGTGACATTAAAGTCAATGTTTTTTCCCCCTCCCCCAATGTTAATGTCAGCACTTACCTTAAATGATGTTTCTTAATCCGATCTTCTTCTTCTTTCCTTTTCATCTGTCCCTCCAGCGTTGCGGTGGGTCTCCGATCCAGCGCTGACTCCTCTGTCCTTGCTGGCACTTCCCGTCCCACGGTCTCTGCATGCGGGTGCACGGCGTCCATAGACTTACCTTGTGTCTCTCCTCGTCTCCCCCACCGAAAATCCGAACTGCGCATGCGCCCGCCCCAAGATGCTTTGCGGCCGCCCGAGGATCTTCACATTTTCGGACGGGAGCGCGCGGGGAAGACACAGGTGAGTATTAACCTCTGTTAAAGCGTTTTTGTTTTTTTTACACTTTTTGGATATATCTATTGCTTGCCGGCCACATCTGGAGTACGCGGTCCAGTTTTGGTCGCCGGTACTGAGAAGGGATGTCCTTGAACTGGAGAGAGTCCAGCGGAGGGCAACAAAACTAATTAGGGGAATGGAGGACCAGAGCTATGAGACGAGGCTTCTGACCTTAAACATGTTTACGCTGGAATTAAGGAGATTAAGGGGGGATATGATTTTCATGTACAAGATGTTCAATGGTGACAGCAACATTGGCAACAAACTGTTTGAGATTAACTCCATTACAAAGACTAGAGGCCGCCACCTAAAGTTGGTGGAGAAAAAGTTCCAGCACAAGGGGCGAAGAGGGTTCTTTACAGTAAGAGCGGTTAAGGTCTGGAACTCACTGCCATCGACCGTCATTTCAGCCAAGAGTGTAGATTTGTTCAAGAAACGTTTGGACAATTTTTTGAGGGACCATAATATCCAGGGGTACCAGTATCCCTAAGAATGAGATGATGCGTTGACCTATATGGGTTGGACTTGATGGACGTATGTCTTTATTCAACCCCCAAATACTATGTATCTATGTAACTATATATATATATATGCAAAAAAAAAAAACACCAGAGGCTTTAATTATCCTTTAAAAACATAGCAGGACATGAAATGAAAAGTGAAGCTCTTTCCAAAGGTGTGTAAAGCCTTTACAATGGACGCCGCCCTTTGATGTTTAAATGTCTTCGCTTCCTGCAGATTCAGCTCATCACCTGAGCACTGGCCCGGATATCTCGCTGTGGGATGGCAACTTTCCCTTGGGGGGACCTTTTATGTTTGCTGGTAAGCTGCTTCCGTCTCCACAAACGCACACGCACAGCAAGGCAGCCCCCCTCCGCAGATCCCCACTCTGTCCTTCTCCAAGTTAGTTGATGGCCAGCTGCTGGAGTCTACCCTGACCGTTGTGATCTTGTACTCAACAGGAAGTTCAGAGAAGCAGAGCTGTTAGAGTGGGAGCTGTTTTGGGAACACGATGGCTGTAAATGCTTGGGGAAGAAGGAAGGAAAAAGAAGGAGGAAAAATATAGAGAGATATATGTATATTTCTTGAATCTAGATTCATTACTAAAACTAAAAAATATAGAATTTAACACAACCTATATTTGGACACAATACTGTAATGTGCGCCTTACTGTAATCCATGGTTGTTTCCCTTCTCTTTGCTGCTCTTCCTTTTAAATCTGTATCTGTTCTCATGCTGGGGGAGAACTTCTGTTTTGCAGCAGACTGCCTTGTCTCTGAAATGGATACATGGTGTCTGTGTGTAGGTTCACAACCTGAGCCAGCACTACAGGAAGAGGCACTCAGCTGCAAAGGGAAGTTCTCCCCCAGGTGTGATTAGTACCTTCTCTATGGGGCTACGCGGCCGTACGCCCCCCTACGCTGGCCCGCCCTGCACGTTCGTACGGGTGCGGGTGCGCGTATTCATACGCCGCCGGAATAGATCCTGTATGCGTCCGGGCCACAAAACCCGCACCCCTAGGGACCTGCAGTTGAGGTGAGCGTAGGGGGGGCGTACGGCCGTGTAGCCCCATAGAGAAGGTACTAATCACACGCAGCACCTGTCCTTCCCGGCAGCTGCTTGGTATGGCCCCGCACGCAGCACGGAGCTGTACGAGCAGGCCGATTCGTGTGTGAATGGGGCCTTATGACAATATTACAGAACAGTTGTAACATTCGAGCTGCTTTGTTCAATATGTAACCAATAACATAAATTGTTACAATTTAACACTTGTTACAAGAAAACTCACTCAGGTGTTCTGTATATATTAAAAAAGATCTCATATACATGCTAATACAAATAGTACCCTGTTTCCCCGAAATTAAGACCTGGTACTATTTTTGGAATTGCCATAATATAAGACCTACCCCGAAAATAAGACCTAGTTGTGACCATTCCCAGGGCCGGTGGTGGCATAGGGGGGAACTTGAAGAGCCGCGGGAGAGAATCAGCGGTGCCAATGAAGCCGGCGCTAGAGGAAGCAAGGCGGCAGCGGAGGGAGCAGAGCCGCATAAGCCGATGCCTTCTCTATAGCCCCGCCTCCTGTCACAGGCGGAGTGATATCAAATGCTCTCCACCTGTGAGGAATCCATAGTGAAAGTGCGTTTCGCTCATTCTGGCCAGCGATTGGTTACCAAATTGCTCTAGCAAAGGTACGGCACCCCTGATTGCCCTGATCACCCTGATCACCCTATTCTTAACTTTGCCATTTTGGATGATTTAATTTGGATTTGTGTTAAATTTGGATTGTTGTACATAAAAAATAAATAAGACCTTCCCCGAAAATAAGACCTAGTGTGCATTTTTGAGCCTAAAAAAATATAAGACAGTGTCTTATTTTCGGGGAAACAAGGTATGTACGTGCAGGTCGATTCGTGTGTGAATGGGGCCTAACACATAACTGTTAGAATGATGTGTTTAAGAAAAAACACTTAGCAGAGCAATGCTTCTAACATTTTGAATAGAATAAAGAGATTTGAATTTGATTGCATGTGAGGGCTGCTGAGATACAACAAAAAGAATTGTAATGGCCAGTGTGGTTAGAGAACTAAATGACGTCCCTGGGTGGGCTTGAACCACCAACCTTTCGGTTAACAGCCGAACGCGCTAACCGATTGCGCCACAGAGACTGCCAGTTGGTGGCTCATTCCCTGAGCCTGTTGTAGATCAGATGAAGAAAATCTTAAATGTATATTTACACACCATTGGAAAGAGCTTCACTTTTGATTTCATGTATTGCTATGTTTTTAATAAACAAACCCAAATATAAGACATCCCCATGATGAAACCACACTGCTTACCATAAAAGTTAATACATGACTGCAACTAGTCCTGCAACAGAGTGGCACAACGGCAGAGTGCTGGGCCCATAACCCAGAGGCCGATGGATTGAAACCATGTTGGATGAATCGTGTTCAGACACACGGGTGGAATAGCGGTGGCAAACTGTGCGATGCAACTGGGTTGCCGTTAGGAAATAATGGTGTCCACAGCGCGATCGGTGCACATCTAGGCGACTCCTGCCCGCACGGCAATTTGTGCTGAATGGTGCATGATTGCCGTGTGGCGAGGTGTTGCCTTGGTGCGCACCGGCCCTCAAGGTGCATATGTAAAAATGTTGATAAAGGCATGACATAAGATCATATGCAACCAAACATGTGTGTTTGTGGAGACAGAAGCAGCTTCCATGCAATCATAAAGGTGGCTCAATAATATATATAAAGATATATTCATTGTAAATGTATTAATGTTGCTTTTCAGGTGCATGAGTACAAATCTTAATAAAAGTTGACTCCATAACTTCATATGAAACAAAGCTTTGAGCTATTTTTTTTTTCTTACTGGTTGTTTTTGAAGTATTATGTTGCAGCACCGAATCTCTGCAGGTACGCTGACTTTCAATAGAATGTATTATGTTGCTTTGTGTGTATAAAGGAGCAGCTGTGATCATTTCTTGTTCTCTCATTGTAATCCAATACCCGTAGAGGAAGTACACACTCAGGTAGTGATACAAGACATGACACATGTAACAGAGTGGCGCAGCAGAAGCGTGCTGGGCCCATAACCCAGAGGTCGATGGATCGAAACCATCCTCTGCTAAGTGTTTTCTTACCATTCTAGCTGTTTTGTACTATAGGTAACAATTAAAGGAGAACTATGGGGTCAGTGTTTTTACAGCTCGCGGTATACTGAGACGCCGCAGCCGGAGCGGATCCCGACGTAGAAGACGGGATCCGCCCAGCTGTGTGAGTGACAGCTGGCTCTGCCTATCTAGAGGCAGAGCCAGCTGTACCCACCCCCTCCCCCGTCCGTTCCGCCAGTCAGCGCTGGAGGATCGGAGCGGGGGGAATCCAGCCCCTCCCCCTGTCACGGCAGAGAGCCGTGACAGGAGCGAACCCAGTATGTGTTTGCTCACCTCCCGATCTACTGAGCCGACCTGTGACAGTCTCATTGTCACAGGTCGGCTAGAACTATGAGGTGAGTGAAAAGCACCCTATACTTTACTGTTCCCTGGGGCATGGGAGTGTCCCTAATGGAATGTGTGACCTTTAATATCAGTGCCTCGTATCTGACCGGGTTTATCAATATCTGTACCGTGTTGCCCCCTATTTATTTATTTTTTAATATAAGTCGATTCATTTCACATTTACTAATCTTTGCTTTTCAGGTGCGTATGTAAAAATCTTCATAAAAGTTGATGAAGGCATTAAAAACGATCATACGCAACAAAACATACATATTTTTTTTACTGGCTACTTTGAAAGTCTAATGCTGCAGCACCGTGTCTCTGATTCATCGTTTTTCAATAGTATTTAACATGTCACTTTGTGTTTATTAAAGGAGAACTATGGGGTAAGTGTTTTTTTCCCATAGTTCTCCTAAGGTCTCGGTCACACCTAGGCGTATTGCATATGCGCGTCTTTTTTTGCATATGCGCGTTTTTTTACCGCGATTTGCGGTAAAAAAGTAGCGCGACGAACGTGCGTTTCCGAAGGCTACTTGGCTGTATCCCAATGGAAACGCGCAACAAAACGGTCCAAAGTAGTACATGTACCTTTTCAGGCGTGGGCCGTTTTGTAGCGCGTTAGGGACGGGCGGAAATACGCCAAGGTGGGAACGAGACCCATTGAATACAATGGGATTTATATTTTTGAGCGTTTTGTAGAGCGTTCGTCGAGCGTAGAACGCGCTACAAAACGTTCAGGTGTGAACGAGGGCTAAGGGTCACAGGAGGACATACACAAGTGTCCTCCCGTCACCCAAAGCTCAGTATCAGCTCGTTAACAGGTAGCGGCTGTCTTTCCGCTACTGAGTTGAATGACGTCCAGCAGGGACATGCTGTGCGTACACTATTCTCCCCGTCCGTTCCTCCAGTCAGCGCTGGAGGATCGGACAGGGAAGGGGGGGAATCCCTGCTGGGAGCCGTGAGTGACGGCTCTCTGCAGGGAGATGATTGAGAAGTGAGCAAGCGACGGTATGCGTTCCCTCACTTCCCCATCAGTTTCAATGTCACACGTCGGCTCGAACTATGAGGATGAGTGTAAATCACTCACCTCATAGTTCTCCTTTAAGGAGCCGCTGTGATCATTTCCTGAACTTTCACTTAATACATAACAATGACCAACCATGCAGTAGAGAACACATTGTAATCGTGTGCAGCAGAGTGGTGCAGCAGTAGCGTGCTGGGCCCATAACACAGAGGTCGATGGATTGAAACCATCCTCTGCTAAGTGTTTTCTCTTAGCCTGTCGTTATAGTTTGGCTACAAGTGTACACTTTATTTGTATAGTAAAGCTTCTAACATTTTGAATAGAATAAAGAGATTTGAATTTGATTGCATGTGAGGGCTGCTGAGAGACAACAAAAACATTTTAAAGGAGAACTATGGGGTCAGTGTTTTTCCCCATAGTTCTCCTTGGGGTAACGGGAGGACACAAACTAGCGTCCTCCCGTTACCCTAAGCTCAGTATAACGCGAGCTACAGCTCTCTATATACTGAGACTCCGCAGCCGGAGCGGATCCCGACTTAGATGACGGGATCCGCCCAGCTGCGTGAGTGACAGCTGGCTCTGCCTATCTAGAGGCAGAGCCAGCTGTACCCGCCCCCTCCCCCGTCCGTTCCGCCAGTCAGCGCTGGCAGACCGGAGCAGTGAGAGGGGAATCCAGCCCCTCCCCCTGTCACGGCAGAGAGCCGTGACAGGATCGAGAGGCAAGCGAACCCGGTATGTGTTCTCTCACCTCCCGATCTACTGAGCCGACCTGAGACAGTCTCATTGTCACAGGTCGGCTAGAACTATGAGGTGAGTGAAAAGCACTCCCCTCATAGTTCTCCTTTAACCCCTTCGTGGCGGGAGAGGTACACTGCACGTCCCGCCACGAAGTGCCTATATGACTGTCTGTCAGGATCCAGAGCACCTCCAGGTGGCGCTGGAGCCAGTACCTGCAGTTCCTGTGCCCGCCTGCGGGTGTCTCCCAGCTGCCAGCGATTATCAACCATCTGGTGCTTCACGGGGGGGTATTTAATCCCTCCCTGCAGTCAGGACTGTGGCTCAGTATCCTGTCGCCTTTCCCTGACTGAGTCCTGTGTCCTGAGCCCTGTTAGCCGCTTGCAGTATCCTGTTACCTGCCTGTACCCTGACCCTTTGTCCCTTAGCTCCCCTGGTGTGGCCCAGCTCCCCTGGTCTTGCCCGGCTCCCTGGGTTTACCTTAGGGTTGCCACCTTTTCTTCAAGCGAAACCCGAACACTCAA
>NW_017308592.1:130419-132431 GCF_000935625.1 Nanorana parkeri | reverse complement strand
GGGGGGGGGGGGGGGGGGGGCAGTAGCCCCTATCTTAATTTTGGTTGCCCCTGTCTGCCTGACATCTCGTGTGACCGGGTTTCTGCTACCATGAAACCCGGACACAGCATTCAAAACCCAAACTGTCCGGGTGAATCCTGGACAGGTGGCAACCCTAGTTTACCTGGCTTGTATACCCTGTTTGTATTTCTTGGGTTATTGTTTGATACTTGTGGGGGTTGGTGGGGTTGTTGTGTTTTTGTGTTACTGTTTAATAAACTGTGTGCCTATAACCTTATCTGGTGCGGTCATACTAATGTGGTCATCCTGCGTGGGTACCTGCATGCGGAGTGGGGACACCTCCGCACGGTACCCTGACACTGGCCACCTACACTGTACGTGACCAGTTATTTGAGGCACCGTAATGCCGGTAATACCTTTATAGCTACGCTTGTTCCTGCCCATTGTCCTTCTTTAGCTGAGAGAAAGATACAGAGATAGAAAATGATAAAATTCACGCGCATAGCTTTATTTTAGAAGGAATTTCCTAGATGGTGTATTTCATTTCATTTACATGGACTATGTGAATCTTCGCTTGGACTGCTGCACATCTGCAGGGGCTCCCGGATGTGATAATAGGAGGAGAATGCCACTGGTAGCCAGGGGCGTATTTACCACGAGGCAAACTAGGCGTTTGCCTAGGGCGGCACCCTCCGTCGGGGCTGCTGCTCCGCTGGTGCCGCCGTACGCAAACGCCTAGCTGCCGCTGCTGGTAGCAGCTCATTAACATTACTTAAGAGTTTAGCTACGCTCTCGGCTACATTCTGCTAAGATGAAGCTAATGTGTTTCGTACATCTTCTGGATATATCCGATTGCCTTAGCAGGGGTGTGAAACTCAATTTAATCGCGGGCCGCATCAACATTATGGTTGCCCTCAAAGGTATCTGTAAGACTATATCAATGTATCTAATCTTTATCATAATTGCCTCTGCATTCCATGATCACTGGTTTTAGTAATAACTTAATACCTAGATCTGAAAGTAGAAGTCTAGGAAATGGCCTGGTGGGCCGGATTCGGCCCCTGGGCCTTGAGTTTGACACATGTGCCTTAGGGGATCAGGAAGGAACTTCTGTATATGGAGGTTTTCAACTTATTTATTCCTTTTTCTATTGGTTGAACCTAATGGACTTGGTGTCTTTGTTCAATCTGACTAAATATGTAACCATATGATGGGGTCGATGTGCGCCTGCAGCCTCATTATGAAGTCAGCCCCAGGTCAGACACCAAGTTTCTTCTCACAAAGACCAAAATACTCAGTGTGGGAACATTTCTTATCGTTCCAGTTCCCGTTAGTCCACATGTGAGCGCAGTCCTCATTTTTATCACTATCGCTGGGCTCATTGGGCATCCAGGACCTGCAAAAGAATAAAAATGAAACTATTGATATGACAATGCAATATATACACTATATTGCCAATAGTATAGGGACACACCTCCAAATCATTGGATTCAGGTGTTCCGTGACATTTCCCGGCTACTAAATATTCCGCGGTCACCTGTTACTGGTATTATAACAAAGCGGGAGCAACTGGGAACAACAGCAACTGAGCCAGGAAGTGGTCAGCCACGTAACATGACAGAGCGGGGTCAGCGCATGCTGAAGCGCACAGTGCACAGAAGTCGCCGACTGTCTGCAGAGTCAATAGCTACAGAACTCCAAACTCCGTGTGGGCTTCAGATTGGCACAACAACAGTGCGTAGAGAGCTTCATGGAACGGGTTTCCATGGCCGAGCAGCTGCATCCAAGCCGCACATCACCAAGTGCAATGCAAAGCGTGGGATGCCGTGGTGTAAAGCGCGCCGCCACTGGACTCTAGAGAAGGGGAGACGTGTTCTCTGGAGTGACCAATCACACTTCTCTGTCTGGCAATCCGGCGTGTCTGGGTTTGGCGGTTGCCAGGAGAACGGTACTTGTCTGACTGCATTGTGCCAAGTGTAAAGTTTGGTCGAGGGGGGATTATGGGGGGGAGG
>NW_017308592.1:122241-130145 GCF_000935625.1 Nanorana parkeri | reverse complement strand
GGAGAACGGTACTTGCCTGACTGCATTGTGCCAAGTGTAAAGTTTGGTCGAGGGGGGATTATGGGGGGGAGGGGGGTTTCAGGGGTTGGGCTCGGCCCCTTAGTTTCAGTGAAGGGAACTCTTAAGGCATCAGCACACCAAGACACAACTTTGTGGGAAGAGTTTGGGGACGGCCCCTTTCTGTTCCAACATGACTGTGCGGCCAGTGCACAAAGCAAGGTCCATAAAGACATGGATGGGGGAGTTTGGGGTGGAGGAACGTGACTGGCCGCACAGAGTCCTGACCTCAACCACATAGAACACCTTTGGCATGAATTAGAGCGGAGACTGCGAGCCCGGCGTTCTCCTCCAACATCAGTACCTGACCTCACAAATGGTCCAACATTCTCATAGACACACTCCTAAACCTTGTGGACGCCTTCCCAGAAGAGTTGAAGCCGGGTTAGCCGCAAAGGGCTGAGCCAACCCAATACTGAACCCTACGGACTAAGACTGGGATGCCATTAAAGTTCATGCGCGTGTAAAGGCGTCCCAATACTTTTGGCAATATAGTGTATATTCACCATTTTTTAGAAGCCTTTTTCTTACTTTAATAGTGTCATGGTTGCAGGAATGTAGTCATTGGTAGACATGTAAGATGCGGAAAACTTTGGTTTGGTTCGGATATTTCGTTATTTCGGGATTCGGATCCGAAATTCAATTTGGTTTGGGTTTCGGATTCGGACGCTTCGGATGAGTTTACGAATATTCGTTGCGAATACCACAGAAAACCATCTACAGATATTAATACTAAAGCTGAATCTCCCAGACCCGAATGGCATTGGGGATCCGAATTTCCGAATACCATTCGGGAGCTCCAGAAAGCAATACGGGTCTGGGAGTTATATTAAAGCTGAGGCTTCCAGACCCGAATGGCATTCAGGAGCTCTCGAATGCTATTCTGAAATTCGGACTCCATTCTGGTCTTGGAGCCTCAGTTTTAGTATTATAAATATATAATTAGTATTCTATAATACGAACGAATATTTGTAGCGGCAACATTGAGACCCGAATATACATAAAACTAAACACGAGGCTCCCAGACCCGAATGGCATGCGGGAGCTCCCGAATGCAATTTGAAAATTCGTGTTCAGACCAATTCGGATGCATTACACCGAAAAAACACTTCTGATTGGCCAGAAAAGTCACTTGTCCGATTCAATTTAATTTTTGAATGATATCCGGATGGGATCTGAAATTTGAAAACGGAAATTCAGATTCAGACTCATTTGGAAGCATTGGGATTCAGAAATTTGGATGTGTTCGAATTTCGGAAAATTCATACAAATTTTGATTTGGAACGAAACGAATCGCACGTGCCTAGTCATTGGGAATGCAGGTTCTGGGGTTTTTGGGACTGCCTGGGACTGAGAAAACACAGAGTGTCCCCAGAGACTCAGAGAACAGGAAGAGTAGGGATCAGGATGTCTACATGTTTGGCAGGGGTGCAACACATGCGCAGGGTCTAAGGAGCAGATGGTATTCAGCAGATAGAGACAATTTCCAGGTTGTAACATAACAACGCAGGTCCAGCTGACTGAATACTGCAGAGGCCACAAGATCACTGGAAAAGCAGTTGGCAGTAGTGACTGTCACTCGTAGCAATGGGGGTTGGGATGTGCGGGCTCAAGGGAAGTGAGACAGTTGCAGCCAAGACGTCAAGGAGACTCTTGAAGAATGATGGATCCTGGCATGAAAGGAGTCTCTCGGAGTGTGAAGTGCTTACCGGGAGAGTGGCTTTAATGATTGCGCATGTGAGGGACAGATGTGGGGGGACAAATAAGTGGCTGTGTTAGAGCTGTGCTGTAAGCCGCTCTCTATCTGGTCCCACCCAGCTCACAGACATCACTGGTTGCCAGGAGCTCAACGGGAAGCCTGCCGGAGCACCCCGCTCAGCTTATGGCAACCAAGGACACCAGTGAGCTGGGTGGGAAGTAGGACAGAGCATCACTGGTTGCTAAGAGCTTTTAGCAACCTAGGATGCTGTGGCCACCTCTCTGCTCCCCCAATGAGATGCCACCTGAGGTGACTGCCTCAGGCTGCCTCATTATACGGACATAATGATTGCATAGGAGTACAAGCATGCTGGAGGCTCTATAATTAGAAAAAGGAATGCACTAGGAGCACTGAGGAATCCAGGGCAGACACTGGGAACAGTCATTTAGGTAGACACAGTGGGTCACAGGGATCAACGGGGAACAAGATGCAGGCTTCAGAAGACACAAAAGACGAGAGTTGAGAAGGGATTAGCTGCAGTCTGCAATAGGCTGGAGGTCATGAACTTCATTTAATGCAAGAGAATGGATTCCCAAAGCACTACAGGCTAGCTAAAAGTACAGTTTTCCCTAAAGAATGATTGATGGCATATTCTTACTATTTACAACTGTTTATGAACTGAACTTTAATGTAATCACCTATTTTATGTAGCTGGACTTTGTATTGAACCATAGGCTCTGGTAAACATTACTGGTGCATCAAACTATCTCCTGTGTCTCTATCAAACATTTGTGATCACGTCATTCATTGCTACATTGTACCTTATGGAGTATTTCGTGAATGTGTCAACAGAAGAAAGCACGTGCAGATATCTTACTTATATGAGGACGCATAGTCCGTCCCATCCACCCACGTCCACTTCCCTTCTTCCTCTGTATCAGTCAGACCAATCCAGTAAGGAGCATTCCCTGTTTTACCACTGATGAATTTCTAAAGGAATAGATAACGATCATTAATACATTGGAATTGTTCACAATTAACATATGATATATTCAGGGTTAACCCATACTGGGGCTTGTGTATATAGGGGATTGAAATGTGTCTACTATTCATTTACTGCGCCATCACATTGACTTGTATGAAAGCATGAAAGCAAAGCCTGACCTTGTATGATCTTGAATGCTTGTGTACACGAGCCTAAAGTTATCAGCTTCTCTTTAACCTAAACATGGTAAAAGTTTGACAGTTGTGTATATGAAGGATCATTACTTGAAATAATTTGTACTTGGACAAGATTGTCTTTGTAATATTACATTCTATCACATCATTTCTCAATGTTTGTACCCCAGGAACCCCTTCTAAAAAATATCTACCTACAGTTCATGGTACACGGTGTTATTAGTACGTTTTAGATGCGGGAATACATAAAAGATAAAGAATTTGGTGTACCAATTTCCTGACACCCAACAGGAATGTATATTACAAATATATTCCTGCTTTATGCAAGAACATTAACTTTTATAATAATCATAAGATCAAACGAATAATAATGATGGCCAGAAAAGAAATACAGACTGTGAAGCACGAAAGGCCCACCCTTCTACTAGAGGTCAGCAGCAAAGTGTCCTCTTACATTGGTGGTCAATATAGGTTGGAGATCAATCCAACAGTACTCAAGGAACACCTAGCAACCTCTGGAGGAACCTTAGGTTTCCACAGAACCCTGGCTGAGAAAATTCTGATCTATTATTTCTTAGGTATGAAACATGATAGCCCCACCCTTCTACTAGAGGTCAGTAGAAGAGTGCCCCATTACATTGATGGCCAATGCAGGTTGGAGAACAATCTAACACTACTCAAGGAACACCTAGCAACCTCTGTAGCAATCTTAGGTTTCCACAGAACCCTGGTTAAGAAATGCTTGGTCTATTACTTCCAAGGTATGAAACATGAAGTTAGGTCAGCAGAAAAGTGTCCTGTTACACTGGAGGTCAATGCAGGTTGGAGATCAATCTAACACTACTCAAGGAACACCTAGCAACCTCTGCAGCAATTTTAGGTTTCCACAGAACCCTGGTTGAGAAAAGCCTGATCTATTATTTCTTAGGTATGAAACATGATAGCCCCACCCTTCTACTAGAAGTCAGTAGAAAAGTGCCCTGTTACACTGGAGTTCAATGCAGGTTGGAGATCAATCTAACACTACTCAATGAACACCTAGCAACCTCTGGAGGAACCTTAGGTTTCCACAGAACCCTGGTGATGACAAGCCTGATGTGTTATTTCTTAGGTATGAAACATGATAGCCCCACCCTTCTACTAGAGGTCAGTAGAACATTACTTCCAAGGTATGAAACATGAACTTAGGTCAGCAGAAAAGTGTCCTGTTACACTGGAGGTCAATGCAGGTTGGAGATCAATCTAACACTACTCAATGAACCCCTAGCAACCTCTGGAGCAATCTTAGGTTTCCACAGAACCCTGGTTAAGAAATGCTTGGTCTATTACTTCCAAGGTATGAAACATGAAGTTAGGTCAGTAGAAAATTGCCCCGTTACACTGATGGTCAATGCAGGTTGGAGATTAATCTAACACTACTCAAGGAACACTTAGCAACCTCTGGAGGAACCTTAGGTTGACACAGAACCCTGATTAAGGAAACCCTGGTCTATTACTTCCAAGATGTGACACCAGACAATCTTCTAGTAGCCCATGAGGTGTAAACAGACTATAATTTGTCAGGGTTGTCAGAGTTTGAAGGATCTTTGTCAGGAGGACAACACTTCTGCAGGTATAAACTAAAAGTACCTAAAGGTACACATTCCTATAGTAGCCTCTCAGACCCCCCAGATCTCAGGCCATTCAAACAAGAAAACCCCTAACAATGCTGATAGTGCCAAGGTTTACCCACCCCTTCCTACTTCCCACATTTATATTGGCCAATGAGGCTGTCCATCAGTACAATAGGCCTATCGGTGGGGCTTATCAGTAAGCTGTGACACTACTTGTAAGTGTTGGGACATTGCCTGTCTGATTGGCCCCAGATATGGCCATGACATGGAGATTTGGGAGGCTGCTTAAGATAAATGCTCCTCTAGGGACCTGCAATTCATACATGCAACAGTCCGCTCTCACTACCCCTCCCCCCCCAGTCTTGAGCAGACCTACAGAGTCATGGATCTATAAGGGCCAGTTCACACCATATGCAGTTGTGATGCAGTCTGTTGATTTGACTGCTGCAGTCAAAATACATCACAATGCTTTCATATGGGCTTTCTCAGAGGCGGCTCTCTAATTAGGCAAATTAGGCGGTCGCCTTAGGCCTCGCGCTCCCGAGGGCCTCGCGGCCGCCTAATTTGCCAGGTCGGCACATTACCTGCAAGCCAGGTAGCATTATGAGCTCTCAGCCCTGTCGCTTTGACGCTGTCAAAGCGAGACTCTTAATTTGATATCACAGCG
The DNA here is from genome assembly GCF_000935625.1 of Nanorana parkeri. Classification (NCBI taxonomy): domain Eukaryota; kingdom Metazoa; phylum Chordata; class Amphibia; order Anura; family Dicroglossidae; genus Nanorana; species Nanorana parkeri. The sequence continues at coordinate 124,930 of NW_017308592.1, read as the reverse complement.
ACAGGGCTGAGAGCTCATCCGTTTTCTCAGTCAATCCACTCGTCTGGTCTGCTGGAGCTCCGTCCACCAGCCAATGGGACGAGACCTCACCCCTCCCATCCACCGCACGAGGATCTCTATCTGGCTGGGAGGGCGGAGTTTATCATCAGAGGCAGATGTCCCGGGAACGAGCTGGTCCTGCACAATCCCATCCACTCCTGCCTGCGAGTCGCGACCTTCACAGGATGGTGAGACCTGGTCCCTGCCCGCAAAGCATCATTGTGAGACGCGGCCCACGCAGCCCTGGTAACAGGTAACACTCACTACATAGAGCCCTTTGGACAGCCCTGTTGAGACCCTAGAGAGCCCTCTGTGGGGTCTCACCAGGGCTCTGTGGGGGTCTCAGTAACAAAGTAAAAACAGTGAAGCGCCACGGACTGTCAGTTCTTAGTAGGACTTGCTTTTAGGCATGCTGCAGGATGCTGCCCCAAAGAAGCCGGGAATGCTAGAAATCTAGGGAATGAAGGGGGCGTGCCCCGGAAACGCGTTAACGTCACCTCTACACTGGTATCACCTAGTGGACATCTCACTGCTTGTCAGTCCTCACCTCATGATTTTGTGACACTCATGTTTGTGAGTATGATTCGGTTTTCTATTTATGTTTATTGAAATAAAAGTGATCTGCACCAGGAAAGGCGCCCCTCTTTGTGCTTATTCTCTGTGGGGGTCTAACAAGGCTGGTTAGACCCCCACAGGTTTCATTTTTATCACTTGCATTTTTTTTCCATTATGGGCCTAAGTGGGGCCTCATGTTTAAGTTTTGCCTAAGGCCTCGCAAACTCTAGAGCCGCCACTGGGCTTTCTTGTGCTTTATTCCCACCATTGCAGTGTGAATAAAGCACAAGAAAGACCAAAGGAAAGCATTGTGATATATTTTGACTGCAGCAGTCAAATCAACAGACTGCATCACAACTGCATATGGTGTGAACTGGCCCTTATACACTAAAACTTTCACCGACAGATAAAAGAAGTACAACTTTGCCTCTTGTACTATCCTCCTTTTACAACATTTGTGTTTATATGTGAACAGCAGATGTACTTTACAGCGGAACTCCAGACATTTCAATGCATAGTCTTGGTAAGTGTTGGGTTTTTAATGGTGTCTGTGTTCCCAGTGGATAGATGTCCTCCTATGTTGCCCCCTGCTTACTATGGGGTATTAAACTGCCGCTCACAAATGAAGTCCTCACCTGCTCATCCACACTGGTAATGACAGCTAGGTCGGCGTGTTTGATGACACATGAAGTCCTGGCCTTCATCCAGTTAGATTTGAGGCTTGTAAGATAGTAGCAACTGCCTTGGAATTGTTGCCAGCCAATCTCACAGGTCATTGCCTCTGAAAAACAAACCACAGAGGATTTTTTTTCCACACAACTTTCACCCAGGACTCAAACATTTTTTCAATGGAAACAATTAAAAATGTGTGAAAGTAGTGTGGCTCTGGTGTAATATTAATACACCTCATAATGTCCTTGTTTTTATTACAAATTATGAAACTCTTTGGGTTCAATGGATGTCCTGAAGAGGAATAGTGATAGCCTCTCTCCTGTTGTACTGATGTCAGGATAGCTGTACGTAGGGATGCACCGATATATTGGCCACCGAAACATATCGGCCGAAAATGGCACTTTTGGTTAAATGCCGAAAGTGGCATTTTTCTGCCGATACGTCGGCACATCCCTGGTTTCTCTCCTCCCCGCTGGGTGCTGCTCTGTGCCCCAGCGGGGAGGAGAGAAAGTGACAGCCGGCCTAGCGCTGCGGGAAGAGAGCGCTGTGAGCAGCCGGTGTCTATCCTCCCACACCGCTCAGCCGCCTATCACAGTCCGGCAGAGCGGTGTGGGGGCGGAGACAGCCCGCGCTGTCAATTATGAATGAATGGGAAGTGATCTACATCACATCTACATCACTTCCTGTTCATTCATGATTGTAGTTATAGTAAACACACTCTGTCCTCATGTTATGAATGAACAGGACCACTCAGTATAAAGGATTCCTGTTCATTGATAACAGGGGCTGCAGAAAAAGAGATTGAGGACTCGGTGTCTCTGAGGGCTCTGATGACTCTGTGTATCTCTGAGGGCTCTGTGTGTCTCTGAGGACTCTGTGTGTCTCTGAGGGCTCTGTGTGTCTCTGAGGGCTCTTTGTGTCTCTGAGGACTCTGTGTGTCTCTGAGGACTCTGTGTGTCTCTGAGGACTCTGTGTGTCTCTGAGGACTCTGTGTGTCTCTGAGGTCTCTGTGTGTCTCTGAGGGCTCTTTGTGTCTCTGAGGGCTCTGTGTGTCTCTGAGGACTCTGTGTGTATCTGAGGGCTCTGTGTGTCTCTGAGGACTCTGTGTCTCTGAGGACTCTGTGTGTGTCATAGTGTATCCCGGGTCCGGCGCTTCGGGCCGCGGGCCGGCCTCTTCACCCAGCGGCGTGACGTCACGAGGACGCCGAGGCGGCGCACGGCACGCTCGGCTCCTCCCCCTCTCGATCCTCCTCCTCATAATGACGCCAGTTGCAATGGCTCGGCGTTCTAGTGTTGCGACCGTCGAGCCAGTGCAACTTGCCGAATAGTGGACACAGGAACCCGCACACCTCTTCTCCAGCCTGCCGCTCTCCTCTGCCACACTTCCTCCAGTACCGTGGGGGATTCACAGCGATTCCTCCTG
>NW_017308592.1:105105-114936 GCF_000935625.1 Nanorana parkeri | reverse complement strand
ATTAATTAAGAAATAAAAATAAATTGAAAAAAATTAAAATAAAACCATTTTCGGTTTCGGCCTGACAATTTCTTATTTCGGTTTTGTTTCGGTTTTTAAATTTCTATTTCGGTGCACCTCTAGTTGTATGAATACATAGATAATGTCAGGAATGTTTTATTGACAATGCAAGACTGACCCAGAAAGTCATAGAAGATGAAAAGCACTCAATGGAAATATAACAAGTTTATACAAAGTACATTGTTCAATTTTCGGTTTTTAAATTTCTATTTCGGTGCACCTCTAGTTGTATGAATACATAGATAATGTCAGGAATGTTTTATTGACAATGCAAGACTGACCCAGAAAGTCATAGAAGATGAAAAGCACTCAATGGAAATATAACAAGTTTATACAAAGTACATTGTTCAACAGGACAGCACAGAGACATCAGGAAAACTGACAGAGAAAAAGACTTCCAACTGTTCGTGGTCTACAAACAGTAACAGTTCTATTCACTACACTATAGAACCTTGGTTCTCAACTGGTGGGTCGTGACCCCATGTTCAGTGGGTCACCGCGTGCCTTCCACTTTTCTAGGTGAGAGGCTTCTCAGCCTCCCCCTAGCGCAGCACTGTCAGTTATCGCGCCAAGCAGCCATTCAGAATATGCTGCCCAGCGTCAAGTGTCAGCTTGAGGTGGGCTAGGGCTATGGCCGCGAGGGAGCTCCATCCATACGTGCATTGCTTACAGCTCCCTCATGTGTCTTGTAGAGGTGCCTGGACCAGAGTAACGCACTGTACCACGCAATCACACCTACTGCGCACTCTGGTGTGGGAGGTGTGTTGCATTGCCATTCATTTGAATGGTACCCCAAATGCACCTCCCGCCCACAGTTCTATCGCCCACACTGGAACGCGCCGTACCGCAATGCCGTGCAGTCCATTGCAGTGCGACTTGGGTCGCGACTTAATGACCAAGGACAAATGTGAGTCCTGAGGTTACACAGGGTGAGAACCACTGCTATAGAAGATCGAGCTGAGGGAGCGCACACACTTGTGCCGGCAATGTGGGAACCAAGGACACTGCTCCTCGTCCTTGAAGGGGTTGTCCCTCTTTGGGGACCACACCTTTCTGTCCCTCTTACCCTCACCTTTGTGCCTCTTTTGATCTCATGTGGAGACCTCTATAAAAAATAGTGTATTATTTCTCAACACATGCACTAGGGATAATTATTAAATATGGCACCATTTTTGAAAACAAAAATAGTTATTATTCACTATTTAGTATTAGTTTCGTTGTTTTTTCCACTTGAAATTGAATGCACATTGTCCCTCTTCCCCACATTTTTTTATTTTTTTTGCCCTTGTAGCACAAAGCCCACGGATAGACCACACCCTGAAAGTAGGGCTTGGATATTATTTCACAAGGATCACACTAATTTTTAACACAAATATTAGGGTTATTTATTGGGGTTATATTTTTTTATTTATTTATTTAATTTATTAAGCACAATGTTCACAAATAGATTTTTACCCTCAAAATAGGATTCGCGTATTAGTTCATAAGGATTACACAATTTTTTTAACACTAATATTAGGGATATTTATTGGGGATATTTTCTAAGTGGGAATAACCCCCTTAACATACTTAAATATTTATTTATGAGGTGGGATTGGAGTAGAAGGGTCTGTTATCGAATGAGGGTTAAGCTAGCAAAACAGACATAAGGGGAAATAGATGATCGGTAAATCAAGAAGTGCAATATGTACCGCGTTTGCCAGGCATACTTGGGGGCGGAGCTATACCCATTGTATGTTGCCATGTATTGGTGTCAGGAAAACGGAAAATTGTATACTTACCTATCGGTAATTTTCCTTTCCTGACACCAATACATGGCAGCATACAATGGGCTGGGGGCGGAGCTATACCCATTGTTTGCTGCCATGGATTGGTGTCAGGAAAGAAGGGTTTTGGACAGAGCTCCAGGTTATAATAAACGGTCGTATATTTACAATATCTTACTTTTTGCATCCCGTTCTATTTGCTTTATTTTTGTAGACAGGTTGTCAACTGCAAGAGAGTAAAACATTGTTGTCACAACACATAATAACAGCGGTTATTTACTATATACACAATACGAACATGAGTGTTCATGGTTGAATTCATGTGGCATGGCCAATTGAACGTTCAGCGGTGGTCAACTGTGTGTCTTCTGAATTAGCATTCTAACATACGATCCTTCCGCAAACATGTAAGATCACATCTGGTGAACTACCGTACGCTCGTGTGAAAAAGTAAGTGCACCCCATGGTAAAACTGTAGACTTTTTTCAACATATTTCAACAGGCAAACATTAGATCTTGCTTCCTACAGGCGAAGGTGGTATATTTGAGTAAATGACACATAAAATGGACTTTGGTGTATTCATTTTCATGATCCAAATAACTAAAATATGTGGGTACGTCAGTGGCGTAACTAGTGACCTCAGGGCCCCAATGCAAGAATCCATGAAGTTTTTTTTTTAAACAAAATTTAGACAAGAAAAAAAACAACACTCTCCTCTTTCATGTCCCCAGCTCCCCATTATCTCCCCCTTCGTGTCCCCAGCTTTCCGCTCCCGGATACCACGTCACCTTCCTTCATACTTCCAGCTCCCTGTCTCCCCCTTCGTGGCATCTATTTGGCAGCAGTTCTGTGTGATGAGGGGGCGGGGATTACACCACTCCCACTCATTGGCTGCTGCCCAGCCGGATGATGCTTCACGCTGCGCCCGGAACAAGGTGAGGGGAGCAGCGTGAAGCATGTAGGGCCCAGGACAGGAGGAAGAGGTCCCGGGACTGGTAATCAGCGGTCACCTGGGGCCCTAGCTTCCGCCTGTCCTGGGCCCCCTCCAAGTGGTGGAACTCCAGGGCCCGGTCGCGGCCGCGACCTCTGTGACCCTGGTAGTTCCCGCCTATGTGGGTACGTGGAAAAATTAAGTACACCTCTACATTTACCACCAGTTCAAAGCTACAAAATTAGAATCGTGTGTTCCAGATTAGGTGCCAATGAATAAGGATTTGTGCACACCACCACGTCTGTTGAGCTGCGTTTTTCTGCACACCGAGGCACATGTACGGTATGAACAATACACGTGAAAAGCGATTGTTTTCTATGGCCCTGTTCACACCGTACATGTGCCTCGGTGTGCAGAAAAACAAAGCTCACAAAGAAATATCTGCTCTTGCTAAAGCTTGTGATTTGCAACAAAGTTACAATGGTAAAGTCTAATCACTGGAGGAGCGGAGACTGAGGAAATGCTTCCTCCTGCCAGCAGCAGACTGATCACTGGAGGAGCGGAGACTGAGGAAATGCTTCCTCCTGCCAGCAGCAGACTGATCACTGGAGGAGCGGAGACTGAGGAAATGCTTCCTCCTGCCAGCAGCAGACTGATCACTGGAGGACGGGGGACTGATGAAATGCTTCCTCCTTTAAGCATGCCAGAACTTACTGGTTGAATTCAAGCTCTGAAGGTCACTCTTGCTCGCCATGGTCTTCGTTTGAGACGGACGATCTAAAAGATAAGAAGTGAAAATGGCTGAGAGACAGAAAAGATCAACCCACACACACAGACAGCCATCCAGGGCCGGATTTACTCTCCCTGCCACCCCAAAGCCAGGTTCCGCAATGCGCCCCCCTCCCTTGCCAATCAGCAAGGAGCCGGATATTCGGCCAGCTCGATGTTGATTTGACAGGAAGCCGACTTCCCATCCAATCAGCATGGAGCCGGCTTCCTGGCCAATAAGGATGCCGGGAGGCGGGTGATTACTCTCCGCCCAGCTTCCTGATCGCACGGGAAGCTGGCTCCATATTCCCCTATGGCCAGGGCCAGATTTCACACAAGGCTAACCAGGGCCCGGCCTCGGGGCAGCAGGCAGTAGAGGGGCAGCAGGGGTGTGGAATTCCTATCACCCGATGCCCAGGACATGCAGTTCCGGGGCGGGTAGTTGTTTTCTACATATATCCCTGCTTTGGGCAAGCAGGGCTAAATGTACAGCGGGGAAGCCGCCGCTTGTTATGTACAAGTGACCCCAGCGATGTCGCCGAGATCACTTGTATGCAGCCTGCAGGTCTGCCATTCTCCATGGGGACGATGGGGGTTGCCGGGTAAGGGGGCGCATTGAGGAACCTGGCCTTGGGGCAGCAGAGAGAGTAAATCAGGCCCTGCCCACGACCCCAGCCTGTTCTGTTCTAGAAGTGTCAGTGTTGCCGGAGCTGAGGAAAAGGGCCAGTAACTGCCAAATGGGTAGGAGTACCCAAAAAATATCAGTGCTTCGGGGGTTATCGATATATACAGTGCATACGAAACCACTATACATTCCTAATGAGTGCCATCTCAGGCAGAATCAAAGGTGCATTCCAAATATGAAAACATGTGTGGTCAGCGTTCCTCGGCTGCCAGCCCTGGGATCACCAACATATTATACCAATCAGGTTTCCTATAATCCATGAACCCCCAGGCCCATCCCAGCACATGCGCACTGAAGTCTGATGCTGCCAACCATTGCTAAGCGTGAAGTTGTCCTTTTGGAATACCACTTACTCTGTGACAGGACTATTATGAACAGTGCGATGACCAGCACATAGGACAGGCCTATCAGTCCATATGGGATCAGATTAGATCTCTGTGTGAACAGTCTCCATTTCTCTGTAATGAGACAATAAAGAATGATATTAAACTTTCAACAGAAATGCAATAGCAAAGGAAATATTTATAACTTTCAAAATTAATTTGTCTTATAAAAATCTCCCCACATGTGTCAGTGGGAGGAAGACCATAAATTCTCAACAGAACAATAGGAACACGCGGATAAAACCAACACGTGACATTCACGGTGTATAGATCACTGAGAGATCTCACAGAAAAATGCTTCTACATGGTATCTTGCTCTATACTGCTGACTCCATACATAACATAACCTGTCCCCTGTACTCCATACATAACATAACCTGTCCCCTGTACTCCATCCATAACATAACCTGTCCCCTGTACTCCATACATAACATAACCTGCCCCCTGCACTCCATACATAAAATAACCTGCTTACTCCTTACATAACATAACCTGCCCCCTGTACTCTGTACATTACATAACCTGACCCTTGCACCCCGTACATTACATAACCTGACCCCTGCACTCTGTACATTACATAACATGCCCCCTGCACTCCATACATTACATACACCTGACCCCTGCACTCCATACATTAAATAACCTGATCCCTGCACTCCATACATTACATTCCCCTGACCCCTTCACTCCATTCATTACTTACACCTGGCATCTACAGTCTGCACATCATATACACTTGCCACTGGCAGTCTGAACACAGGCTTAAAATGTAGGCCACTCCCACTTTTAAATACAATTTGGCCACACCCATCATTTGGCACAGCTCACTACATGTGCCATTATTAGCCCCCACCCCATGCATCACCCCCTGCTCTGCCCATGTCCCACCCCATTATACATGGCAATGGTCAGCAGGTTGTCTCCAGATTTCATTTTGAGAATCTGGTCACCTTATGGTAGGCAGCTCAATGGCCAAGTGAAGGAGCGTCCATGGCAGGCAACAGGATGTATTCTTACTGGCGGGATCTCCAGGTAAGCAACAGATTCACAAACATGATTCACTTAAGAAAACTGTATAGAGTGAGACCTGATTTTTTATTTTTTTTATTTCGGAGAAGGACCAACAAGGGTGCTTGGTCCTTCTCCGAGCGGCCACAAATTCCTGACCCCCCGGGGCGCAAGGCTCCTGACAGGGGCTAGAACAACTTTGGTCCCCCTACACTTAGGCCGGCGGACCCCGATCCTCCGGGACCTGCCGAAACAGGTCCCACAAGTACTAGGTTGGGGGGCTCTCCCGAAGAGAGGTGGGAGAAGACAGAGGGCCCCATAAGGGTCACACAATCTCCTCCCCAACATCAGGAAGGGCGCCAAAGGTACCGGCACCCTTTGCCATCTGTGGGTCAAATTTTCATTTTAAAAAAAGCGTGCCAATCGTGCATATAGTGCAATAAATACATCAAAAGTGCCAGTGCACCACGCTGACAGGCCTTAAAGGAGAACTATGGGGTCAGGGCTTTTCCCCATAGTTCTCCTTAGGGTAACGGGAGGACACAAACTAGCGTCCTTCCGTCACCGTAGGCTCAGTATACCGCGAGCTACTGCTCCCTATATACAGAGACGCCGCAGCTGAAGCGGATCGCAACAATTGTGCCGGGATCCGCCCAGCTGCGTGAGTGACAGCTGGCTCTGCCTATCTAGAGGCAGAGCCAGCTGTCCCAGGCCCGCTCCCCCGTTCGTTCCGCCAGCAGCGCTGGCGGATCGGAGAGGGTAGGGGCCGAGTGCAAAAAAATTGCCCCGGACTAGCCATAAGGCCTGTACAAGAGGCGATGTGCAGTAAATGCATGAAGAGCTGTGTCCATGTGTCAGTTAATTCTCTGGCACCCCTGGGACGCCACCCCCAGGGGGCACAGCACCGCGGGCCTCTGCCGCCCCCGAACCCTCCGGCCAGACCAAGCAAGCGCACGCTTAGGGTTGCCACCTGTCCAGGTTTCACCCGGACAGTTCGGGTTTTGAATGCTGTGTACGGGTTCCATGGCACCAGGAACCCGGACACAAGATGTCAGGCAGACAGGGGCAACCAAAATTAAGATAGGGGCTACTGGCCCCCCACTGAAAATAGTCTCAACTGTGATATTTAGATATTAATGGGTGGTGCCCCTACATATGAATAAGCCACGACTCATTCTCCCAAAAGAATATGTCCGTGTGATGCTATAGTGTTCGGGTTTCGCTTGAAGAAAAGGTGGCAACCCTACGCCCGCTCCATCAGGAGGCCGTATACCAAGGCTGTCCCCCCTCTCACAAGAAGCAGCCCTGCACGAACCTTCACTTCAGCGAGTACTAAGTAACCATCCCCACCGGAAGGACGGTTCTTTTCCCCACCGGAAACTGATAAGAACAGATACTACACTTGATCTTAGCCAAAAGGCCGAGACCTAATGCCACACAAACTGGATATAGATCTTAGGTTTACGTGCGCTACCTAGTAGACTCACCATATGCACTCCGTGAGCTTCAGTGGGCATTAAGCAAACTCTCGGAGACTTCTGAGCTGAGCTCTGCACACTTCCTAAATGTCTCTCTAGCAGGATGTCTGAAGCTTTCTGACACCACCTGAGCCAGAAGCTCTTCACCGTCTACAATTTAGGTTGAGATGTAAAACAAATGTCCGGTGGATTTAGCCGTTTGGCCGTGTCTACGTTCCCCTGTATACCTGCAGAGCTACAAAACGGGAAGAAGAAGAAAGCAACGCGTTACCTGAGAAGCTCATCCTGTCCCGCGGTCATCGGACTTCATGGGCTGCAATGTCTATTTCTTTCTCTACTGGTTTTATGTCCAAAATTGCTGACCCCGGAGGAAGTGACCGTGATAAAAAAAAAAAAAAACATGTTTGTCCAATTCTGACTTAAACAGGAACTTCAACTTTCCTGGGAAGCAGAAAACATTTGACTGAGTCTGCAGAATTTAGGAATGTAGCTGTCCTTAAAGTCTGACGCAGTTCCATCCGAAATGAGATTATTTATTAAAGTGACACGAAACTCCGGAGATAAATCCTAAAACTCCAATCCAGTCCCTGAACTCCGAGCAACAATGTATCTTATTTGTGTATCACTCGGCTGCAGATCCTCCAATCATCTCTGACACTGTCCTTCCTTCAGGAGGGTGACTACGTCTGTTCCCCAGACTACTAAAGTAGTCACCGCTCCAAGCTCGCTCCCGGGATGGACAGGGCCGGTGCTAGACTATTTTGCGCCCTAGACATGACCAACTACTTGCACCCAGCCACCCTCACACAGCGCAATCCTCCCGCATGAAGCCCCATTCTCCTTCCAGCTAGCGTCCACAGGCAACAGGTGGACGTAAGCAGTCGGGAGCAATAGCAAGACTGCTATTGGCTATTTTAATTTGAAATAGCCAATAGCAGACTAGCAATTGAAACCCTCCCCACTGAGCAGAGGAGCGGACCTGAGAGAGAAAGTTGTCTCTCAGGGCCACTTCTCTGCTCAGTGGGTGCGTGCAATAGCCAGCCTGCTATTGGCTTTTGCAGTTTGAAATAGATGGGGGGTGCCGTGGGGGGGTGAGTGGTCACGACAGTGATGTCATCATCTACAGACTTGAGATGCTCTGGCCTCTGTCCCACCCAGCTCCTGGCAACCAGTGATGTCACAACTGTGCGGGACACCAGCCAGAGCGTCCCAGGTTGCTAGGAGCTGGGCAGGGAGATGTGTATGGCCCTTACATAGCGGCCCTTATTATATAGCACTCACTGTCGCTCTGATGAAGGATCCCTGTGCGGACACGAAACGTTAGCACTGTATGACAGTATGTGACATTGGGTATCGAATAAACATATCAATACTTCAAAAACCCTTCAAGTGTGTGCCGGTGAATTACTTGTATTTCTTATTATATAGCAGACTTGACGCTCTGCCTGCCCCCCCCCATGTGACTCAAAGAGATCCCGCCTCAGGCAACAGCCTCATTAAACGGACGGCCCTGTGAAAAACGTATGCAGAGAGACAACAGGGTGCCGAGTACTGACATGCTCTCTGCAGTCCAGCACCTGTAGAGTACAGTCCCGGCTGGATGGAAAAGAAACTACCTGTTCCGAGGGTAGAAAGGGGGTTCAAGTAATATGAGTATACTGGTAGTATTTTTTTTTTTAGTTGTTGCTGCTCAGCAAGTAACAAAAAAAAAATGAGCTGACGCCCGAACAGGGACTTGAACCCTGGACCCTCAGATTAAAAGTCTGATGCTCTACCGACTGAGCTATCCAGGCTTCAGTAGCTGACAAGCAGCTAAACTTCACCTCTCAGCCCCATGTGAGCCAATAGGAAATCAACAAGTGGACTATGATACCTACAATTCGGTTGTAGTAGGTAGTGGTTGTATGGTCCCTCTGTGTGTTGTAAAGTAGTTACCGCTCCAAACTCACTCTCGGGATGGACTACAGTCTCAGATTTAGTTTACTGATTTGTATTGAGATTGTAGTTCATCCCGGGAGCGAGTTTGGGGCCGTGACTACTTTACAACACACACAGAGACCATGGGGAACAGATGTAGCCCCGCCTCCAGAAGGAAGGACAGTGTCAGAGATGATTGGAGGATCTACAGCCGAGTGATACACAAATAAGATACATTGTTGTTATTATTATTATACGGGATTTATAGAGCGCCAACAGTTTGCGCAGTGCTGTACAATATAAGGAAGACATTACAATCACAATACAATTCAAGACAAGATGGTAAGGAGGGCCCTGCCCCTGAGGGCTTACAATCTAAAAGAGGAGGGGCCAGTGATACATGAGGAGGTAGCTGTGTGGGGGATGAATTGTCTGAGAACGTGATGGTTGATCGGTTAGGTTGAGGTGGGATCGGCTTCCCTGAAGAGATGAGTCTAAAGGCAGTCAGAGTGGGAGATAGATGGACAGGCCGGGGTAAAGAGTTCCAGAGGATGTGAAAGACTCTGGAGGAGTCCTGGAGGCGAGTATGGGAGGAGTTGACAAGGAAGCTGGAAAGCAGGAGGTCTTGGAAGGAGCGGAGGGGACGGTTAGGGTGATACTTTGAGACAAGGTTGGCGATATAGCCGGGGGCGGAGTTGTGTATGACTTTGTAACTGATTGTTAATATTTAGAATTTTATCCTTTGGGCGAGTGGAAGCCAGTGCAGGGATTGGCAGAGGAGGGCGGGGGATGGAAGCCAGTGCAGGGATTGGCAGAGGGGGGTGGAAGCCAGTG
>NW_017308592.1:93732-104854 GCF_000935625.1 Nanorana parkeri | reverse complement strand
GAGGACACTGAGGGGGGATGGAGGACACTGAGGGGGGGAGTTGTGGAGTAGAAAGATAGATTTGAGTGTCATCGGCATAGAGATGTATTGGAAGCCATGTGAGGTTATCAACTGACCCAGGGAGGAGGTGTAGATGGAGAAGGGAAGCGGTCCAAGGACAGAGCCTGGGGGACCGCTCCAGAAAGAGGAAGAGGTTCTTGAATGGATTTTTAAGATTTATTTCCGGAGTTCAGTGTCACTTTAAGGTCTGATACAATTCCATCCACAATGAGTTTATCTATTAAAGGAATATATTTTCTGCTCACCTTAAAGTGTACATCCACTTGGGATCCCACCCACTGAATATCTCACAAAGGCAAGCTCGATGCCCCGCTCCTCCACGGTTAGTGCAGCGGGATCTGACTGGTTGTGCGCCGCAAGGAGTGCGTCTCCACTCCGAATCCACAGTTGTGTGCGGCCGATCTGCTTCACTGGACCCTTTGTATATTTGTTCCCATTCACATAGCATAAGTTAGAAATAAAATGTATGTTAATGAGAGAAACAAAATACACACATTCCTGTGCTTAGTGTTTCCATAAGGACAGGTCACCGTGAAGGCTGCTCAGGAAAACGTGGATTCAGCCATTTTGCCTTCTGCAACAAAACCTCTAATAGGTAAGAAATATATTTTTTTTAATTATTTTTCAGCATGCTTTTACAGTAGCAACTCACAGCAGACATAGAGAGGGGTATTTAACAAATGTTATGCAAAAGTGGAAATACCCTTTAAAGGAGAACTATGGGGTCAGGTCTTTTCCCCCATAGTTTATGTGTTCTCTCACCTCCCGATCTACTGAGCCGACCTGTGACGGTCTCATTGTCACAGGTCGGCTAGAACTATGAGGTGAGTGAAAAGCACCTCACCTCGTAGTTCTCCTTTAAGAATGTGCGTTTTTGCCTCTGTTGGCACAGAACCAACGCTCTCAGAGATTCTCAGGGTGAACGGCTCTGCAATTTTTTTTTATAAACAGACCTCATGGTATATATTTTCTGCAACAATAAACTTTTCTGCTTGCCGTCAGAATTACAAATGCTTTCCAAACACGTGCTGTGCACATAGCTCTGATAGGCTCCTGTACAATAGTGCTATTGGCTATTTTAATTTGAAATAGCCGATAGCAGACTGGCTAGTAAACCCCCAGTTGTCTCTCAGTTCCGCTCCTCTGCTCAGTGATGGGTGCAATAGCTGGCCTGCTATCGGCTTTTGTAATTTGAAATAGGGGGGGGGCACCATGGGGGGGTGAGTGATCAAGCCTGTGCCCTAGGGGGCTGCCTAGTTTGCCTAGTGGCAGCACCAGCCCTATGTGTAAAAAAGGCCCCAGGTGTTCGTGTTCTCAGTCGTCCACATTGGGGATAGCTTTTCTACTTTGTGGAAATTGGAGGACTTGATGAAGCCGCTCCCACAAGGACAAGAAACTCCCAAACAAGAGGAGGTGGGGTCTCCAATGAATTCAACCAGAGACAGACGGGGGTGCCACCACACTTTGTAGGATCTAAATTGATTGTTTATTGGTAAAAGATTGACAATATTAAATAGGTCAACACGTTTTGGGGGTTTACTCTACTTCCCCTTCATCGGGGCTTACAATATTCTTGGTTGGTTAAACACTTTTCAGGAAAAGATGGACTCTACAATATAACAGTACTGACCAGTGTCCGCAAAGCATGGTGGCAACACTCTCTGTTCCTGATTGCATTCATTTCAGTTGGTTGCCAGCGCACCAGAATGGACAAGCGCCATTGTTTCTGATGTAGGACTCCACAACCCACAGTAATGCCTAACCGTGCATTATGGTGCACTGCAACCAGGGCCATCTCTATAACCATGCAGCCTGAGGAGGTCGCCTCAGACGGCATCTCATTAGGTGGGTGGCAGCTGTGGGGGGGACAGTAGAGGGGAAGCCACAGCACCCCAGGTTGCTAAGAGCTCTTAGCAACCTGTGAAGTTCTGTCCGGCTTCCTGTCCAGCTCATTGTAGCCAGGGAGCTGAACAGGGTGCCCGATGAGCTCCAGGCAACCAGTGACATCAGGGATCTGGGTGGGACTGCACAGGAAGCGGCTGACAGCACAACTCTCTGTCCGGTTTAACACAGCCAAGCCGACTGTCTACCAATGGTGTCACCCAGGTGCGGCCCGCACCCCCCTTGTGACGCCACTGCCCCCCAGCACTATAAGCATCACCCATTACCCAACCTCCACCCGCCTCAGGCAGCATATAGGACCGGGATGGCTCTGACTGCAACACATCTATTGCCTTAGTGAATGGGGTGCCAGTAGTAGTAGTACGGCGCATTAATGAGCGTTACCACAACACGCGGCAACTGATCGGTGTTAAAGGTGTCATTTTCCACCTGTGTATATGCAGTAAGTGATGACGGGGGATAATGCAACATCTCATATATACCTTTGTGCATTCATTTTAGTTACTTTAACACACAAGTCTCAATTCCTCATAGCAACACGCATACAACCATTTGAATACCTGTGCTTTATTTGCAACATTTTAACAATCTTTATATCTTTGTTCACTAAGGGGCTGACTTATAAATAAATATAGCTGAGGAATATGACAATAGCACGGCAGTACCGCCTCTAGAGGGCGCTGAGGAGTATAGGAGTTTCCAAAGCTCCACAGCTCCATCTAGTGGCGGTATTATTCTGTTAAAGACTTTCCAGGCCGACATAAAAGAAAGACTCGTGAGATAAAATACGTGTTCCCCGGAAAACATAGCGTTCCATTCATGTGGAAGGATTAGGACTCCGCCTCTTTGCAACATTCTTGTGAACTGAACGCTTTCTCAAACAATTCATCCCCCACACAGCTCCCTCCTCATGAATCACTGGCCCCTCCCTCTTAGATTGTAAGCCCTCAGGGCCGTGGTGATAATGCAACATCTCATATATACCTTTGTGCATTCATTTTAGTTACTTTAACACACAAGTCTCAATTCCTCATAGCAACACGCATACAACCATTTGAATACCTGTGCTTTATTTGCAACATTTTAACAATCTTTATATCTTTGTTCACTAAGGGGCTGACTTATAAATAAATATAGCTGAGGAATATGACAATAGCACGGCAGTACCGCCTCTAGAGGGCGCTGAGGAGTATAGGAGTTTCCAAAGCTCCACAGCTCCATCTAGTGGCGGTATTATTCTGTTAAAGACTTTCCAGGCCGACATAAAAGAAAGACTCGTGAGATAAAATACGTGTTCCCCGGAAAACATAGCGTTCCATTCATGTGGAAGGATTAGGACTCCGCCTCTTTGCAACATTCTTGTGAACTGAACGCTTTCTCAAACAATTCATCCCCCACACAGCTCCCTCCTCATGAATCACTGGCCCCTCCCTCTTAGATTGTAAGCCCTCAGGGCCGTGGCGTAACAATCGCCATAGCGACCCAGGCGGCCGCTATGGGGGACAGGGGAGCACAGGGGGGCCCGGCCAGATGCCGTGCGGGCCGCCTGGGTCGCTGTGGCATCTCATGCTGGCGGCTTTCACTGCCGGCTGTGATAAGAATGCGCTGCTGTTCAGTGATCTGTGCAGCAGCGCGTTTTTCTCACAGCCGCTGCGGAGTTAATGAGAGCCGGCAGTGGCGGTGGAGCAGGCTGGACCGGGCAGTGGAGGAGGAGGCGGGCCCCGTGGTCGACAGCAGAGGAGGAGGCGGGACCCGGCGATGGAGGAGGTGGGGCCTATCAGCGAGCGTGGAGGAAGAGGAGGCGGACAGGTAAGGAGTGTGACCAGCCCACCAGAGGGTGACCCTGCACAGCCCACCATAAAGAGTCTATGGCGGCTGTGCAGGGTCAGCCTCCGGTGGGCTCTGCAAGGGGCATAACTAGAGAGTCTATGGCGGGCTGTGCAGGGTCAGCCTCAGGTGGGCTCTGCAAGGGGCATAACTAGAGAGTCTATGGCGGGCTGTGCAGGGTCAGCCTCAGGTGGGCTCTGCAAGGGGCATAACTAGAGAGTCTATGGCGGGCTGTGCAGGGTCAGCCTCAGGTGGGCTCTGCAAGGGGCATAACTAGAGAGTCTATGGCGGGCTGTGCAGGGTCAGCCTCAGGTGGGCTCTGCAAGGGGCATAACTAGAGAGTCTATGGCGGGCTCTGCAGGGTCAGCCTCAGGTGGGCTCTGCAAGGGGCATAACTAGAGAGTCTATGGCGGGCTCTGCAGGGTCAGCCTCAGGTGGGCTCTGCAAGGGGCATAACTAGAGAGTCTATGGCGGGCTCTGCAGGGTCAGCCTCAGGTGGGCTCTGCAAGGGGCATAACTAGAGAGTCTATGGCGGGCTGTGCAGGGTCAGCCTCAGGTGGGCTCTGCAAGGGGCATAACTAGAGAGTCTATGGCGGGCTCTGCAGGGTCAGCCTCAGGTGGGCTCTGCAAGGGGCATAACTAGAAGTCACAGGGCCAAAAAACAACATTTTGCTAAGGGGCCCTGTGATTTTTAGATACGCCCCTGGCTCAGAGGCGGGGCCCTCCTTACCATCTTGTCTTGGATTGTATTGTGGTTGTAATGTCTTCCTTATACTGTACAGCGCTGCGCAAACTGTTGGCGCTCTATACATTCTGTATAATAATAATAATTGAATATTTCGATGTACAAATGATCACAATGTAAAATAACAATTTCCGTGTAACACATTGCCTGCGGCTGAGGTCTGTAGACCTGGACGGAAAAACTGCGAGCGCGTGAGATTTAGAGCTATCGGGGAAATAGGAAGGTCACCGGGGTCAGCACTGTACAATGGGGAAGAGAAGGAAAAACAAGCCAATGAACATAGAAGTGCTGCTCTAAAGAAAACTCCGCAGATAACACAGAAGAACTGCGCTCAGGCAATTGTGTGTTTTGCCGAATGTCATCTCGTCCCGAAAAAAACAAAACTGACATCTGTAAGTGGTCGTTAGTTCGATGAACTTTATTCTTTGGGCGATTGGAAGCCAGCGGACATGTTCAAAGTCAGAAAGGTTTTCGATGAAAGTTGCAATTGTAACATGTTCGGTGTCAAGATGGAAATTTGCGTAAAAATTGTTATGTCATCTGTGACGACGTGGTAATCAGAGGGTCTCACCGGGTCTGCCATCTTTTAACTTGGGGGAGCTATGTGACGACATGGTGATGAGTTTATGAGTTAAATGTGTATTGGTGTTGAGTTATGTTTGAGTGCGTTATACTCAGGCCCGGCGCTACCGCAAGGCAAGGCAAGCGGCCGCCTGAGGGCGCTGCAGGGTGAGGGCGGAAAAAACAGGGCATTTTGACAAGTACTTGTACTTGTCAAAATTCCCCCGATGTTTGCGCTATGGTTTTTTTTTTCATCACTTACCTTCGGTGCGGGAGAGCAGCGGCGAGGCAGCGCTGGTCCGGTGGGAGGAGATCCAGGTGGGTGATCCTAATTTAGTTGGCCGGCGACTGCCAGGGGATTTGGCTGTCTGGAGCTCATTAGCAGGGGAAACCCTGTGGTGTTGTGCAGACAGATTGTCTGGGGAGGGGAGGGTGGATGTGATGGGATTATAATCTGATCTCATCACTTGCTGTATAAAAGGTTGTACAGTTGCTCAATAAATCAGAGTTTGTTTCACCCTACACTTGGTCTCGACTAGTGACTGGGGAAACTGGGAGCTAAAGATCTTCAGGTTGCAATATCTCCTCAGCAAGGAAGAAGACAGCGGCGGACAAACTCATCCTGAGTACCGGAGTCCTTCACATCATCAATGTTGGATCTGGAAGATTTTGGACAATTGGGATCTTGCCAGCGGCGTGTGATAGATACCCGGGGTAATTGGCGATCTTGTGAGAAGACTGAGTGTATGGTGCTTGGTATCAGAGAGGGAAAGAAGAAGAGAAGCGGAGAAAAGAAAGTGGAAGAAAAAGGGAGACAAAAACTAAGTGTGAGGAAAGGTGGAATGTCTATAATGCCTGGAGGGGAAGGATCCAGTGTTGGCAGTAGAGGTGTCGGGTTCTGCACTGGGGTTCAGTATAATCCACCCATGCAGACCGGATTTTTAGAATTTTTGATGTGCATCAAGAGTGATAGAAGTCAATTTCTGATTTAAGATACTTAAAGGAGAACTCAGCCTCATAATCTGAGCCGACCTGTGACAATGAGACTGTCACAGGTCGGCTCAGTAGATCGAGAAGTGAGCGAACACATACCGGCGCTCGCTCACCTCTCGATCTATCCCCGCAGGTGAGCCGTGACAGGGCAGTGACTGGATTCCCCCTTCCCCTGTCCGATCCTCCAGCGCTGACGGGGGAGGGGGCGGGTACAGCTGGCTCTGCCTCTAGATAGGCAGAGCCAGCTGTCACTCACGCAGCTGGGCGGATCCAGACATAATTGTCGGGATCCGTTCCGGCTGCGGCGTCTCAGTATACCGCGAGCTGTAGCTCCCTATATACTGAGCCTAGGGTGACGGGAGGACGCTAGTTTGTGTCCTCCCGTTACCCTAAGGAGAACTATGGGGAAGAGCCCTGACCCCATAGTTCTCCTTTAATCTGGGAAGAATATCAAAGGAACTTTCATACGGACAGTCTCACCGGAACATTCCATAATGCCACCAGAGACTTGTAGAATGTCCTTCAAAATTCCATTTGATTTTAACATTCGATTTTGGAAGGAAATGGAGTTTCTTGGTGCTGACACTGCCCTTCCTTCTGGAGGGGGGGCTACGTCTGTTCCCCATGGTCCCTGTGTGTGATGTACAGTAGTTCCTCCCCCCTCCTTGCCATACAGCTTAATAAAATTCCCCTTTAAGTTATCTACCATAATTTTAAAAAATTGCTTCTTCAAGTGGGAGGTAAATACTTAGGACAACTGTATTGCAGTCTACTTGTTCTTTTCCCTTTTATTGCCCTATTGGCTCACAGGGGGCAACGGGGTGGAGTTTAGTTGCTAGTCATGTGACTCAGCGCTTTCACTGAAGCCCGGATAGCTCAGTCGGTAGAGCATCAGACTTTTAATCTGAGGGTCCAGGGTTCAAGTCCCTGTTCGGGCGGCAGATATTTTATTCCTTGCTGAGCACCAAAAAAGAAAGCACTGAGCTACTACACTCGAATTACTTTAACCCCCCCCCGGCATTGGTAGTTTCTTTTCCATCCAGCCGGTACTGGACAGTACGGGTGCTGGACTGCAGAGAGCATGCCAGCACTCGGCACCCTGCTGCCTCTCTGCATACGTTTTTCACTGGGCCGTCCCTTTAATGAAGCTGTTGCCTCAGGGGGTATCTCTCTGGGTCATGTGGGGGCGGCAGGCAGAGCGGCATGTTTGCTGCACGCTGCTGCCCCCTTTCTGGACCAGAGCGTCCCAGGTTGCTAAGAGCCGGGTGGGTAGATGTGTAAGGGCAATACACATCTCCCTGCCCAGCTCCTAGCAACCTAGGACGCTCTGGCCGGTGTCCCGCACAGCTGTGACATCACTGGTTGCCAGGAGCTGGGTGGGACACCGGCCAGAGCATCCTAAGTCTGTAGAGGGAGGCATCACTGTTGCGCACCACCACTACGAACTCTCCCGCCCCCCGCCTCAGGGGGCTAAAAGTCTAGGGACCTCACTGGTTTTGCAGATTCTTACGATGAGGAGGGCGCAGCTTACCCCACCACATATGCTCCTGCTCACCCCTGCTCCCTCCTTGTTCTGCTATTCAGGTAGTGAGTGTAGAGTGGGCCCCAACCCCCTTGGGGCCCACATACACTGCACACACTTTAACTATTAGAAAATTGAATGAACTTTTCTGTAGAACAAAACTCTGCTGGTGAATGATCAGCTTTAGGTTCCACTCACCACCATTATTTTAGGTGCCATTGGGGATTCCTGCGTCAGGAACTTGTGATTTCCAGCAGCAGGAATCCCTAATCCGGTGTTTACAAGCGGCAGCTGTCACCCATTCACGGTAATGATCGGGGTGACAGCGGCTGCATTTCAGTGCCAGCACACCGCATGTAATCGTATCACGTAAGGAGTCAATTGCTATTCCTCAGAGGCGGCTCTAGACTTTGTGAGGCCTTAGGCGAAACTCGAAAGTGAGGCCCCTCCCACTTACATCCATAAGGGGAAAAATGATAATTAAAAATGAACTGTGAAAGGCTGAATCCCAGCCGAGAAAACAGAAATGGAGTAACCAATTCCCATATGGTCTAGCGGTTAGGATTCCTGGTTTTCAGGCGGCCCGGGTTCAACTCCCGGTATGGGAATGACTGTTTTCTTGGCACGGAAACCCTAAACTAGTGGAAATTGTAATACAAAAATTAGGAACCATCACACAAACTGGGCCACCACCCACTATATATGCAATATATATCAAAAGGGGGAAAAATCGTACACGTCTATTACCGTTTGATGAAAAAGCAATTTCACTGCTGAAACTACCCCAAAAAAAGTTTTTATTTGAGAGAGGTTTGAGACTTCGTGTAATAGTGAATTATGGCCACTAGATGGAGCTCCCACTGCTTTGTTTGCATTGAGCATTTTAAGTCTTTGTTGTATCCCGGTTTCTGTCAACCACTGGGGTATATTTTATATATATTTTCAGGGTAAGGGTGGAGTGGGAGGGCAGGATGCAACATTTTCACCTGAAAGCAAAAGATATTTTGGGGCATTTTCTAAATGAGTGACAAAGATACAAAGGTGTGAGACTTCAAAATAAGCGAGCCGCACAATTCCCAGCAGTTTAGGGAATGAATGTTCCTTTCCGGGCCAATAAAAGAGTCATTCCCATACCGGGAGTCGAACCCAGGCCGCCTGGGTGAAAACCAGGAACCCTAACCGCTAGACCCTATGGGAATTTCATGCTCAGTGATCTCTGATGTCTCCATTTCTGTCTTCTCTGCTGCTGGGACAAATTGGCATTCACCCTTTCACTGCCAGCGCCTTTCTTATTTATAAAATTGGGGGAAACAACAGAAATGTTCCACAGGCGACACTTTGAAAGCCTTTGCTGGTCACCAGTTTGGAGTTATCTGTATAATATGACCACGGAATCATCGCTCTCACTCTGCTGTGTGCGGGGATACCCCACATGTGTGGTACAATTGTCATTTTTGTACGCAGGCACGCCCAGCACCTGTGTGCGCGTTCATATGTAAGTAGGGGGGAGGGACAACAACAAAAAATGTTGCTGATGTTTCTCATTTAAATTTTTACTACTGTTTTTTAGCTGCTAGCTATCTGTGATAGGAAATTAGAGGTGACAGGTTCTCTTTAGGTCTAAAAGATGCTCCACTGCACTCTATAATGGTATACCCCTCGTGGCCGGGTGCTGAAGTGACTGCGAATGGCACCTTTAGAATCCAAGTGATAATAGGATGTCACCAGCGCAACAAGGTCAAGTGTGGTGTGTGCGGTGCATGCGGGCCCCAAGGGGGATGGGGGCCCACTCTACACTCACTCCCTGAACAGCAGGACAAGGAGGGAGCAGGAGCGGCGGCAGCCCTGGGCACAGTGTTGTCATAAGGGGCGGGGTGAGCTGCGCCCTCCTCATCACAAGAGGTCCGAGACTTTTTGCCCCCTGAGGCGGGGGGTGGGAGGGTTGTTTTTAGTGGTGCACGACAGTGATGCCTCCCTCTACAGACTTAGGATGCTCTGGCCGGTGTCCCACCCAGATCCTGGCAACCAGTGATGTCACAACTGTGCGGGACACCGGCCAGAGCGTCCCAGGTTGCTAGGAGCTGGGCAGGGAGATGTGTATTGCCCTTACACATCTACCCACCCAGCTCTTAGCAACCTAGAACGCTCTGTCCAGCAAGGGGGCAGCATTGTCCAGCAAGGGGGCATTCTGTCCAGCAAGGGGGCAGCATTGTGCAGAGCTCTGGCCCTCATACAGCAAATTCATAGCATATTTTTTTAGTTCAAATGTATAGTCGTGTAATAGTGAATTATGGCCACTAGATGGAGAAGAGGAGCAGAATAAATACAGACTTCTATGCTCCTCAGCTCCATCTAGTGGCCAAAATGTAGTATGACATCACAACACATTGGAACTGGAATTAATATATTAAGAATGTTAGTTTTTTGGCGTTATTTTCCCAAAAGAAATATTTATAGATATTCTCAGGGTAAAAGGCCCTGTGAGTTGTTTATAAATAGACCCCTTCATGAACTTGTACTTAATCGCCCCCCACCCTTTGTGCAGCCTGTAATGTTAAATACTTGCCCCTCCCTGTTCCAGCCATCCAGTGGAATGCAGTCCAATCATAGGCTGTGTCATGTAATAGTGCAATACCAAATGCACTCCGCCTGTGAGGAATCGATAGTGAAAGCGCGCTTCGCCCATTCTGGCCAGCGATTGGTTACCAAATTGCTCTAGCAAAGGTTCGGCACCCCTGATTGCCCCGATCACCATATTTGTGTACATGAATACATGTAGACTGCTGTACATAAACATATTTAAAAAAATAAGACCTACCCCGAAAATAAGGCCTAATGTAATTTTTTGAGCCCAAAAAAATATAAGACAGTGTCTTATTTTCGGGGAAACACGGTTGTAGTTTACTGTTGTTGCTTGGTGTGAAATCAAAATCTGACACCCGAACAGGGACTTGAACCCTGGACCCTCAGATTAAAAGTCTGATGCTCTACCGACTGAGCTATCCGGGCTTCAGCGGTAGCTTTTGGCCACTTGCCTCACACCGAAACTCCTCCTCTTCGCAGAATGTCCGCACTTTGGGTGGCCGGGAGGGAATCACTAGACGTCTCCACAGAATAAAAATTAATTTCAGACTAAATTAAAGGAGAACTATGGGGTTAGGTCTTTTCCCCATTGTTCTCCTTAGGGTAACGGGAGGACACAAACTAGCGTCCTCCCGTCACCCTAAGCTCAGTATATAGGGAGCTACAGCTCGCGGTATACAATTGTGCCGGGATCCGCCCAGCTGCGTGACTGACAGCTGGCTCTGCCTCTCTAGACGCAGAGCCAGCTGTACCCGCCCCTTCCCGCGTCCGTTCCGCAA
Source organism: Nanorana parkeri (assembly GCF_000935625.1). NCBI lineage: Eukaryota > Metazoa > Chordata > Amphibia > Anura > Dicroglossidae > Nanorana > Nanorana parkeri. The sequence goes on along the minus strand of NW_017308592.1, from coordinate 93,882 downwards.
GTCAGCGCTGGCGGATCGGAGGGGGGAATCCAGCCCCTCCCCTGTCACGGCAGAGAGTCGTGACCGGATCGAGAGGTGAGCGAACGCCGGTATGTGTTCGCTCACCTCCCGATCTACTGAGCCGACCTGTGACAGTCTCATTGTCACAGG
>NW_017308592.1:90582-93661 GCF_000935625.1 Nanorana parkeri | reverse complement strand
CAGTATAAATTTGTTTCGAACAATTATGCCGTTTCAGATTCGGAGGCAACGGACCTCCGAATCCCAAAAAGTGCACATTTAAAAAGCACGGCGGCCATATTGGCCGCTGCCATGTTTCCGCGCATGATCGCATGACGTCACATGACACCGGTGTCGGGCGACGTCGTAAGGCACGTATGGATGCCGCCATCTTGGATGCTGCAAGATGGCGGGTGCCCATATGAAAACAATTACTATTTGCCCAAATATTATTATTTTTTCCCCCGTATATTCGGGCGTATACAGTAGCGATTCGTTATTTCGGATTCGGACGAACCGCCGAATCCTTGGAAATTTTGTGATTCAGCCGAACGCACGTGTCTGGTAATCAACAAGTAGACAGATTTGTATCTAAAATGAGGAATAAAAAGGCAATTTTCCAGCTACTGCAGGCGTGAGCTTTTCAAGGCCGCGATGTACAAGGCATGTCCAAAGAACTCAAACAGGAGCGACAAAGGTACGAGGAGCGTCGCTGTAGGACGGCACCCGTAGCTAATGGTAAGCTGCCGGTACACATTCCCCCTCCTTGGGTGCATCCAAGGGAGAAGCATGCCTGTACCGTGGCATTAGCGATGGGTGCTCTCCTACAGCGATGCTCCTCGTACCGTTGTCGCTCCTCCTGCGGGACGCAGTATATCCCAGGAGGGAGCCGGTGTCCAGCTGTTCTGCTCTCTTCCACCTGACTCCACGCAGGTTGACAGTGCTGTTATATCCTCCCAAGGAAGCTGTCATCAGCAAAATGCGTTGAAGAACTTACAGCCAGTACTGCTTCGCTATTCTTTCTGGAGTCGCCATTAAAATTAACGTGATGCTGGCGATAGATGCGCATTGCCGGCAGACAGAAATTGCCTTACATACTCCTGACCTCGGACCCCCTGTACTCTGTGCATTACATACTCCTGACCTCGGACCCCCTGTACTCTGCGCATTACATACTTCTGAACTCGGACCCCCTGTACTCTGTGCATTACATACTCTTGACCTCGGACCCCCTGCACTCTGTGCATTACATACTCTTGACCTCGGACCCCCTGTACTCTGTGCATTACATACTCCTGAGCTCGGACCCCCTGTACTCTGTGCATTACATACTTCTGACCTCGGACCCCCTGTACTCTGTGCATTACATGCTCCTGACCTCGGACCCCCTGTACTCTGTGTATTACATACTCCTGATCTCGGACCCCCTGCACTCTGTGCTTTACATACTCCTGAGCTCGGACCCCCTGCACTCTGTGCATTACATACTCTTGACCTCGGACCCCCTGAACTCTGTGTATTACATACTCCTGATCTCGGACCCCCTTCACTCTGTGCTTTACATACTCCTGAGCTCGGACCCCCTGTACTCTGTGCATTACATACTCCTGAGCTCGGACCCCCTGCACTCTGTGCTTTACATACTCCTGAGCTCGGACCCCCTGCACTCTGTGCTTTACATACTCCTGAGCTCGGACCCCCTGCACTCTGTGCTTTACATACTCCTGAGCTCGGACCCCCTGCACTCTGTGCTTTACATACTCCTGAGCTCGGACCCCCTGCACTCTGTGCTTTACATACTCCTGAGCTCGGACCCCCTGCACTCTGTGCTTTACATACTCCTGAGCTCGGACCCCCTGCACTCTGTGCTTTACATACTCCTGAGCTCGGACCCCCTGCACTCTGTGCTTTACATACTCCTGAGCTCGGACCCCCTGCACTCTGTGCTTTACATACTCCTGAGCTCGGACCCCCTGCACTCTGTGCTTTACATACTCCTGAGCTCGGACCCCCTGCACTCTGTGCTTTACATACTCCTGAGCTCGGACCCCCTGCACTCTGTGCTTTACATACTCCTGAGCTCGGACCCCCTGCACTCTGTGCTTTACATACTCCTGAGCTCGGACCCCCTGCACTCTGTGCTTTACATACTCCTGAGCTCGGACCCCCTGCACTCTGTGCTTTACATACTCCTGAGCTCGGACCCCCTGCACTCTGTGCTTTACATACTCCTGAGCTCGGACCCCCTGCACTCTGTGCTTTACATACTCCTGAGCTCGGACCCCCTGCACTCTGTGCTTTACATACTCCTGAGCTCGGACCCCCTGCACTCTGTGCTTTACATACTCCTGAGCTCGGACCCCCTGCACTCTGTGCTTTACATACTCCTGAGCTCGGACCCCCTGCACTCTGTGCTTTACATACTCCTGAGCTCGGACCCCCTGCACTCTGTGCTTTACATACTCCTGAGCTCGGACCCCCTGCACTCTGTGCTTTACATACTCCTGAGCTCGGACCCCCTGCACTCTGTGCTTTACATACTCCTGAGCTCGGACCCCCTGCACTCTGTGCTTTACATACTCCTGAGCTCGGACCCCCTGCACTCTGTGCTTTACATACTCCTGAGCTCGGACCCCCTGCACTCTGTGCTTTACATACTCCTGAGCTCGGACCCCCTGCACTCTGTGCTTTACATACTCCTGAGCTCGGACCCCCTGCACTCTGTGCTTTACATACTCCTGAGCTCGGACCCCCTGCACTCTGTGCTTTACATACTCCTGAGCTCGGACCCCCTGCACTCTGTGCTTTACATACTCCTGAGCTCGGACCCCCTGTACTCTGTGCATTACATACTCCTGACCTCGGATCCCCTGTACTCTGTGCATTACATACTCCTGACCTCAGATCCCCTGTCCTCTGTGCATTACATACTCCTGACCTCGGACTCCCTGTACTCTGTGCATTACATACTTCTGACCTTGGACCCCCTGCACTCTGTGCATTATTACTCCTGACCTCGGACCCCCTGTACTCTGTGCATTACATACTTCTGACCTCGGACCCCCTGTACTCTGTGATTTACATACTCCTGACCTCGGACCCACTGTACTCTGTGCATTACATACTCCTGACCTCGGACCCCCTGTACTCTGCGCATTACATACCCCTGACGTCGGACCACCTGTACTCTGTGCATTACATACTCCTGACCTCGGACCCCCTGCACTCTGTGCGTTACATACTCCTGACATCGGACACCCTGGACTCTGGGCATGACCAC
>NW_017308592.1:86719-90501 GCF_000935625.1 Nanorana parkeri | reverse complement strand
TCGGAGCCACTGCACTCTGTGCGTTACATACTCCTGACCTCGAACTTCCTGTACTCTGTGCATTACATACTCCTGATCTCGGACCCCCTGTACTCTGTGCATTACATACTCCTGACCTCGGACCCCCTGTACTCTGTGCTTTACATACTCCTGACCTCGGACCACCTGTACTCTGTGCATTACATACTTCTGACCTCGGACCCCCTGCACTCTGTGCTTTACATACTCCTGACCTCGGACCCCCTGTACTCTGTGCATTACATACTCCTGATCGCGGACCCCCTGTACTCTGTGCATTACATACTCCTGACTTCGGAGCCACTGCACTCTGTGCGTTACATACTCCTGACCTCGAACTTCCTGTACTCTGTGCATTACATACTCCTGACCTCGGACCCCCTGTACTCTGTGCATTACATACTCCTGACCTCGGACCCCCTGTACTCTGTGCATTACATACTCCTGACCCCTGTGCTATATGTACTGTGTTGGATACTACATACTCTGAAGCTCCGCACTCTATATGCTGTATTGCACATTACATATTCATAAGCAAAGTTTATTGTCTTAAAAGAGAATTTCCCTAGCAGAACATTTTACATACTTCCTTGTGTAGTGTTTCTTGTGGCTCAGACCTTATCTTGTATAACACGGCGTAACATAAGTATAGTAGTTATATTATTATTGCTCGGCAAAGATTAAAAAAGACATCCGCCCGAACAGGGACTTGAACCCTGGACCCTCAGATTAAAAGTCTGATGCTCTACCGACTGAGCTATCCGGGCTTCAGTGAAAATGTGCTGTCACATGACAAGCAGCTAAACTCCTCCTCTTTCACAAATGTGAGCAACAGAAAGGAAATGAACATGTAAACTAAAATACAATTTCCCTAAAAAATACCTCCCACTCGCAGAAACAGATTTTTTTCAAATGTGATTGATGGACTACAATCTCAAGTTTAGTTTACTGATTTGTATTGAGATTGTAGTCCATCCCGGGGGGGGGAGCTTGGAGCGGTGACTACTTCACAACTCACACAGGGACCATGGGGAACAGACGTAGTCACCCTCCAGAAGGAAGGACGGTGTCAGAGATGATTGGAGGATCTGTAGCCGAGTGATACACAAATCAGATACATTTCAGATACAGTTCACACCTGCACTGCACCGCACGTCACCCGGGACGCGCATCCCACAATGCAGGCAGCGATTGCCGCACGGCCCCATTAATTTCAATGAGGTGACATCCGCACGTCAATCGCAGAAAAAAAGATACTTTCTTATTGCGATACACGACGCGTGGCTGTTTTAGTGTTCGGAAGCACGGACAGAAGCGCGGCAGGAAACAGCACGTTCGCCCATTACGCCGCACATGTTACATATCGTCGCGAACGTCGGAATGAGAGCAATAGTTCTAGGGCTATCAATCACTGATAACACTAAACTGATGAGCGGTAAAAGCTTTTAAAGCGTCACCTATGGTCAATTTTGGGCATGGTAATTTTTTGCGATTTTGCAGGTGCGCGCAATTTTAAAGCATGACATGTTTGGTGTCTATTTACCCGACGTGACCCCGCTTTTTATATATTACCAAAAATATGGGTAATAAATGGGTGTGGTTACTGGGGGTGTGGCCACTGAGGGGTGTGGTCACTGAGGGGCGCTGTAAAGCTTTCTCGCACAGGGCGCCTAAAGGCCTAAGGCCGGCCCTGAGCACGATCCACCCGGCGCGACTGGGGTGCCATTAGTAAATAATGGCACCCCCCAGCGTGATCGGTTCTCACCTTGGTGACTCCTGCGAACGCATGGCATCAGGGGGGGGACCTCATCCTGGCCTGGGCCCCCCCTGTGCCTGGGGCCCCATAGCGGCCGCCTTGGTCGCTATGGCGATAGTTCCGCCACCAATACCCAGAATAACTTACAAAGATCCCAAAACTTTAATTTAGCCGAACGTGTATAAGGCACCGAGTTGTTAAAAAGAACCTCCTCAGGGACATATATGGTTCTTATACCAGACACAGGCAGGAACTTAATAAATGAATGAAGGAAAGGTAATCACAGTGCAGATATTTACAATGAGATGTTACAGAAGAAAGTTACACAAAACAAACAGATCCAAAATAAAAAGGAGAAAACTGATAGAAATCCGACTTCCATAAGCACTCGATTCCACCCCAGGAAAATGGCCACTTACTACAAAATTAGATCTTGGCCCCCAAGTAAGCACACCTTGGTTACCATTGCAACATTTTTTATACCTGTGGGTCCCAGCTCAGGTTGCAGTCCGGCCTCTGGGATGACCGGGGTGGGGAAACAGGTGTGGCTAAGCCCTCGTCCACACCTGAACGTTTTGTAGCGCGTTTACGCTCGACAACGCTCTACAAAATGCTCAAACATGAAAATCCCATTGTTTTCAATGGGTCTGGTTCCCACCTTGGCGTATTTCATCCCGTCACTAACGCGCTACAAAACGGCCCACGCCTGAAAAGGTACGGGTACTACTTTGGGCCGTTTTTGTTGCGCGTTTCCATTGGGATACAGCCAAGTAGCCCTCGGAAACGCGCGTTTGTCGCGCAATTTTTTTACCGCGAGTCGCGAAAACCGCGCGACAGACGTGCATATGCAATTCGCCTAGGTGTGAACCAGGCCTCAGAGACAAGGACCTGAAGCCCCCAACTATTCCACACCTGGCAGAGGAGTTTTTCACCAGACTGACACAGATATGCTATCTCTAGATACAGTGGCGGAACTACCGCCGGTGCCGCCGTACCGGGGCCTGAGGCTGTGTGGGGGGGCCCAGTGGGGTCCGGTCCTGGGCATCCCCACAGCCTCAGTGGGGTCTAATCCTGCAATATGGGGCAGTGCACGGTCCCGGTGTTCGAACACCGGGGCCACGCAGTGCCGACGGGGCCCTTTGGTTATTAGGTCCGCCACTGTCTAGATTCATACACAATTCATACACAATTGCCTCTTTCCATAGACATCTCACATGGGTAGGCCGAGACCCTCCAGAACCAACTTTTGTCTATCTCTTAAACTAATAAAGATACCCCAGCCTTGTGTGGTGTCATTCTACAGGGAATAAGGAGGGCGCCTGTAATATATATACTAGGACCCCCTGATATTAATCCCTGGATCCATATGTAACCTTTTATATCTGAGGTTTTAATAGAAGGAGGCTGGGTTTGTGCTTCTTTTGTTTGTCAGAGGGCCCGTAGAAGGTTACATCCTTGGTGCCTCCATGGCCAGGAGAGGTGTGAAAGAATGGTCCAGGCAAAAAGGAATCCCCACACAACACTAAGATGCTAATTGTGCTATGTACATCTAATTTCCACTTTACAGCATTTGAGCCATTTCTCACTGAAGGAATTAACCCTTGTGATATCCTCATCTTGCCACCTCTGCTGGAAGGTTAAGTCATGTGCCTACTACCCCCTATCACACTGATTGACAACATATTTACAATGACTCATAGCCTCCTGTCCTGAAAGACCTGATGCCTTAAGTGTGAGTCGTGACCCTCTTTTGTTGTACCTGGTTGCTGTTACCCCTTTGCCCTGTGCCCTGATTGTTGCCCTGTGCCCCTGGACTGTGCCTGGATTGTTGCCCTGTGCCCCTGGACTGTGCCTGGATTGTTGCCCTGTGCCCCTGTACTCTGCCTGGATTGTTGCCCTGTGCCCCTGGACTCTGCCTGGATTGTTGCCCTGTGCCCCTGGACTCTGCCTGGATTGTTGCCCTGTGCCCCTGGACTCTGCCTGGATTGTTGCGCTGTGCCCCTGGACT
>NW_017308592.1:78604-86134 GCF_000935625.1 Nanorana parkeri | reverse complement strand
CCCCCCCCCCCCCCCACCCCGGTCACGGGTCCTAAAAACCACTTTTGGTCTCTGTGTGTGTCTCCCACATCCTCCATCTCAACATATAATACTAACGCTGAGGCTCCCAGACCCGAAAAGGGATTCGCGAACCGAATTTCCAAATACCATTGGGGAGCTCCTGAATACCATTGGGGTCTGGGAGCCTCAGCGTTAGTAATCTATGTCTATGGCTCCCAGACCCGAATGGTACTCAGGAGCTCCAGAGTGCAATTGGGAAATTCGGATCTCTGTATGCCGTTCGGGTCTGGGAGCCTCGGCTTTAGTAATAATATCTGTAGATGGTTCTCTGTGGTATTCGCATCGAATATTCGTATAATCGTCCAAAACCAACGACAATTTGGATTTCATCAGAATCGGAAACCCGAACCAAATTCTTCTGCAGCTTTTAGTGGTTACATGTACCACCTTCAATCATATGGGAGCATTGGATGCAAGGAGGATGTGTTCGGAGCCCCTATAAAATGGGTCATGTGATCTCGGCACTGGGCAATAATCTGATGTAGGCCACATAAGAGGAAATACTGCGTCCTTGTCTATAGGAAGGGAATGGAGGACGTGTACAGGGCCGGATTTACTCCCCCTGCCGCCCCATGGCCAGGTTCCACAATACGCCCCCACTCCCCCCCGCGCGCCGCTAGCTCCCCTCCCCATCAATTGAGAATGTCAACCAGATGGCAGGGGGCGGGGTTAGTTTCACATTTTTTTTTTTACTGATTCTTTATTTTTATCACTTTTTATTTTTTGATTCAATTATTTCTTCTTATTTATTTATTTTATCCGCCCCGTCGTGATTGGACGGCGGCCGCACACTACGGTCCGCCGCTGGGACACCTTACACCGGCGCCCGCCACTTCCCCACAAGGACACCGCCCCTCTGCGCCCTGCCGCCCCGAGGCCTGGCCTCGGCGGCCTTGTGGGAAATCCAGGCCTGGACTTGTACATGTGTGGCACCTCAGGGTGGGCATTCTGTAACATAGACCGATGCTTCTTCTATCCTAATAGAATGCACCTCTCATGAAAACAGATAGAAAACGTCTGGTTCCCTCATATATAAGAATGCTCAGTGGTCTCCTGTATTAGTGTTACACACCTGGAGAAGGGCGGAGATTGCCTGAAAGTTTGTTAGCACATTGGAGGAGACGTTAGGGCACACCAATGCGGATGAAGCTTATAAAGAATTATCTGTGCTTGATAAGCTTCACCGCCGGCCAAAGCTCAGAAACTGGAAGTGACGGAATACTCATTGCTTCCAGGTTCCTTCAGTGTAAAGATCAGCAAATGGATGTTCCCTGAACGTTTCCTGCTCTCCCGCCAACACCCGCCAACACCCGCCATGCTCGATTTAAAGGAGAAGTATGAGGGGGGAGGGGCTTTTCACTCACCTCATAGTTCTAGCCGACCTGTGACAATGAGACTGTCACAGGTCGGCTCAGTAGATCGGGAGGTGAGAGAACACATACCGGCGTTCGCTCACCTCTCGATCCTGTCACGGCTCTCTGCCGTGACAGGGGAGGGGCTGGATTCCCCCCTCCCCGCTCCGATCCGCCAGCGCTGACTGGTCGGAACGGACGGGGGAGGGGGCAGGTACAGCTAGCTCTGTCTCTAGATAGGCAGAGCCAGCTGTCACTCACGCAGCTGGGCGGATCCAGACATAATTGTCGGGATCCGCTTCAGCTGCGGCGTCTCAGTATACCGCGAGCAGCAGCTCCCTATATATATACTGAGCTTAGGGTGACGGGAGGACGCTAGTTTGTGTCCTCCTGTTACCCTAAGGAGAAATATGGGGAAAAGCCCTGACCCCATAGTTCTCCTTTAAGCCTGCTGGAGGGGCAGCAGAACATGATGGGGGATTTCCAAAAGTGATTGGGTGGCTTCCGGCTGAAGAAATGCCATAGCATTTCTTCAGCATACAGCATAGGAGTCAGTTTACAGGGCTGCGCTGCCATGAATGTAGTACTGCACCTCTGCACTCTAGATATTGTTCCCCCTTCCACATTGCCGGATTTCCCACCAGGCCAACCAAGGCCCGGCGTCGGGGCAGCAGTAGAGGGGCAGCAGGGGTGTTTAATCCCTATCTTCTGATGCCCCGGCGGGTAGTTGTTTCCTACATTTAGCCCGGCTTTGGGCAAGCAGAGCTATATGTACAGCAGGAAAAGCCGCCGCTTGTTTTGTACAAGTGATCTTGGCGACATTGTATGCAGCCTGCAGGTCTGCCATTCTCCTAGGGGAGCGCATTGAGTGGCCTGGCCTTGGGGCAGCAGAGAGAATAAATCCCTGCGTTGCGTTCTTTGTGGCTCCGCCCCTGTCTTTGGTGACATAATATAACATAAAGGATGATGAGTATAGTTGTTTGCTGCTGTCGGTGGGCAAAGATAAAGAAAAATATCTGACGCCCGAACAGGGACTTGAACCCTGGACCCTCAGATTAAAAGTCTGATGCTCTACCGACTGAGCTATCCGGGCTTCAGTGGAAGCTCATGTCACATGACCCACACCTAAACTTCTCCTCTGTGCCCCATGTGAGCTGATAGACTTGTATCTACATTGAGGAGCGGAGTTGTATTTCTCGGCATGTTTATGTTTAAAGTTCCAAACTTTTTTCTTTCCATTTCCTGGAAATTGTTTTATAAGCCGCACTGGAAAGAAAAGCCGTATTGTTAATCTGCACCTGCCATAGAGAAGTATATAATATGTACAATGCGGCCAACGCTCATCACCAGACCCCTCGTCTACTGATCACCTCGGCACCCCTCGCTATTGCCCCCAGTCCACTACTCATCTCCAGATCCCTTGTCTACTGATCACCTCTGCACACCCCTTCCACCCCTCACTATTGCCCCCAGTCCGCCACTCATCTCCAGATCCTTCATCCATTGATCACCACGGCACCACTTGTCCATCGCTGTTTACCTGGGACACCTTTTTACATCATTGCTTACTGCTATACCCTTCTTCCACCACTGCACCCCCTGTACCCTTCTTCCATCACTGTACCCCCTACACCCCCTGTACCCATCTTCCATCGCTGTACCCCCTAACCCCCTGTACCCCTCTTTCATTGCTGTACCCCCTACACCCCCTGTACCCCTCTTTCATTGCTGTACCCCCTACACCCTTCTACACCACTGCACGTCTTCAGCCCTCTCCCAGTACTGCACCCCTCTTACACCCCTGTCTCTTTCACCTCTGCTGAGGGTGTGGACCACTTCACTCTACCATGAGCAGCCCTTGGAAAGCCCGGCTAGCTCAGTCGGTAGAGCATGAGACTCTTAATCTCAGGGTCGTGGGTTCGAGCCCCACGTTGGGCGGTCAGTTTTCTTTATAGCTCTCATTACTTTTTGAAATAACATTTCCACCGTTCACCAGTGGACATTTTTTTTGTCTGTCTGTGTTTTGTGGTTGATTTCACTCACTCTACAAAATATCTTCAATAACAGTAATTTGAACTAGGGCAGGGCTGACACCACTCAGTCCACATCATTATGTGTGTTTTCAGCCCACAGCACGTGCTTAGTGTTTTCACCTCTGTTCTGGCAAAATAAGGGACAGAGGGTGGATTGGGGGAGTAGAGGAGGGGTCTGTGCTGAACTGTATTCAGTGGGCTGAAGGACACTGACATCTGCACTGGATGATGATGTCTCAATGGTCAGGCACTGCTGTGATGCCGGAGTCTTAAAGGGACTGCCAATCATAATTAAAGCAAGTGGTCACAGGGCTAGTTTTAGCTTTATTGATAAGGGGGCCAATTTATTAACAATTCTCTGGATCCTTTCTATGAACTTTGTGCAGATAATGGCGAAAATGATCGTTCTTAACCCCTTGTATTGGGTGAAATATAAAAGTCGGGGTCACGTCGGGTAAATAGACACCAAACATGTCAAGTCTTAAAATTGTGTGCGCCCGCAAAAAACTACAATGCCCAAAATTGGCCACAGGCGACGCTTTAAAATCTTATACGGCTCATCAGTTTAGTGTTATCGGTGATTGGTGGGCCGAGAATTATTGATCACACTGCGATGTTCGCGGCGATATGTAACATGTGCGGCGTAATGGGCGCAATTGTCGTTTTCACACATAGGTGCACCCGACGCATGTTTGCGTGTGTATGTGGGGGTGGGGGACGTTAAAGATTTTTATTTTTTTTTCTTATGTGTGACATATTTTTTATATCTTCAGTTTTTTTTAAACTTTTTTTTACACTTAACTTTATTGCTACCGATACCTAATATTTGGGCAAGTAATCGTACTTGCCCAAATGCTCCGATACTTACCTCCGATACCAGAACTTCCGGTCAGGGGGAGATCTACCTCTGACAGCAAGTGCTGAGGGAGCATGGAGCCGGCTTCCTTTCCAATCAGGAAGCCGGATGGTGCGTTATGACCCGCCTCCCGACTTCCTAGTAAGCTGGGAAGCCGGCTTCACTTGTTGCTTGGCAGCCTGGCTTCCTGAACAATCAGGAAGCCGAGCGGTACGTAATGACCCGACTTCCTGATTGGTCAGGAAGCCAGGCTACCTAGGATACAAGTCAAGCCAGGTTCCTAGCCAATCAGGAAGCTGGGAGGCGGGTCATGACGTGCCGCCCGACTCCGTGATTGGCTCGGAAGCCGGCTTTACTCGTTGCTAGGCAGCCTGTCTTCCTGACCAATCAGGAAGCCGGACGGCACCTTATGACTCGCCGCCCGCCTCGGGAAGTGAAGACGGTGTTCTTTCGCTAGAACACCGGCTTCCCAGGCAATCAGGAAGCCAGGCGACGGATTATGATCCACCACCTGACTTCCTGATAATCGGGGCCCCTGCACCGGTACTTGGTACTTGGTATCGGGTACCGGAAAAAAATATATTGGTACTCGTACTTGATACTGAAAAACCAGCATCAGTGCATCCCTGATTATCACATAGGGGGCTATGAAGCCCCCTATGTGATAGGACACGTACAGTGACAGGTCCTCTTTATGGGGACATCATGGGTCTTTAAGACCCCTAATGTCACATAGGGACCCCCAAAGAAGCTGATGAAGCACAGATCTGCTTCTGTAGCCGGAGAATGATAGTGGAATACAGGAAGTGATGTAATACACGTCACTCCTGCATTCGTAGACCTGCTGGGATATCAGAGGGAGATCGTGTATTGAGCTCCCTCCTATCTCCATTCACAGAGCCGCTGTGGCAGTCCCGGGGCCCGCACAGGGCACAGCGGAGCCCAAGATCAGCAGCAGCTAGGGGGAGGGGGGGTGCACAGAGCAACACAAAATACAAGCGATCGGGGGCGTCTCCACAGTCACCCGAATGATCGTATGTCAACGGCCAGCGCTGGCTGTTTCAAATAATGACAGTTTCCCGTTCGTGCGCGCGGGAGGTGTTGTGCGCAGGAGCAGGCAGAGGACGTTTTAAAACACCCACCTGCATCTAGGAAGCCCCCGTCCAGCTGTTTACATACAGCCAGCGGACGGCAAGTGGTTAATATATTTTCATTTCAGGATGAATGTGTAGCGAGGTGATATCATGTTATGGCCACTAGACGGCGCCGATGAGCATAGGAAATGCCTAGTCATTGTAGTATTGTAAATTGATAGTTTTGTGTTGTAATATTTATTGTTGTCTACGCTTCATTCAATGCGCAGGTATGTCCGGCCTCCATCAAACGCATGGGCACTGTCTAGGCTCCATCAAACGCTCAGATTTTTTTTGTTTCAAATAGATTATTATTCTTATTCTTCAAAGAATTTAGAGAATATTGAAATAAAAAACATGTTTACAAAGAGATACTTTCTTCATGTAGCACAAATACAATGTACAGAAGAGTGATGGAGACACAGACTGTCCATGGCTGGCTCTGAGTTCTTGTCTCATCGTCCGGTCTGTGTGTGTGTGTGTGGGCAGACATCGTAGAGACCAGACTCTGTGCAGAGTACAATGTAATCCAGCCGGAGGTACATACCGGTAGTACATACAAGACTCCGACCTGCATGATGGTCATAAATATATTTTTCAAGCTGCAGGAGGTTCCGGTTATATAAAAGATGAGCCTGTGTAACACTGAGGAGCTTTTCATTTCCAGCTTCAGTCAAAAGATAATAAATCTTTGTATAATAACCATAAAGGAAAGACTCGTCCCTGGGTGGGCTTGAACCACCAACCTTTCGGTTAACAGCCGAACGCGCTAACCGATTGCGCCACAGAGACTTGCTGTGCCATGTGCTATACACTCTCAGCTTACATATCTATCATCAGTTTCCGGTCCCATTTGATGTGATAGGCTCACCGTTTTTATAGGTTACAATGGGATTACCTGCTGACCACAAAACCCTCATCAGGGTGGGTGACACAGAGTGGGGGGTGGTGTGAAAGAGAAGTGCGACAGGAAAATAACAAAGCTGGTCACAGGAAGGAATCAGCTTCATAGAAATCTCGCAGCAGCTGCAACACTCAGCAATGAAGGGACCGGAAACGGATAGAGAAGCATTGTAACATTGTATCTGTATCTATATAAGAGTGATTGGCTAACATGCACTGAGCAGAGTAGCGCAGCGGAAGCGTGCTGGGCCCATAACCCAGAGGTCGATGGATCGAAACCATCCTCTGCTAGGTCACATTTTATTCTTGATATTTTAGGTTTTTTACTCAAATATCCTGTTTATTGATGAACTTTCTATCATTTATATTAATGACAATGTGCCCATGTTTATTTTACACCATGAGCCAATAAGCATGAGCAGTAGAATGGTGTCTGTGACCTCTGCACATTGTATGACATGATGATGTCATCATCTCCCTTTAACCCCGCCCCCCTGTGCCTAAACCTCTGACCTGTGACCCTGAGGATTTAACCCCCGCTGTGCCTAAACCTCTGCCCTGTGACCCTGAGGATTTAACCCCCGCTGTGCCTAAACCGCTGCCCTGTGACCCTGAGGATTTAACCCCCGCTGTGCCTAAACCTCTGACCTGAGACCCTGAGGATTTAACCCTCGCTGTGCCTAAACCTCTGCCCTGTGACCCTGAGGATTTAACCCCCGCTGTGCCTAAACCTCTGCCCTGTGACCCTGAGGATTTAACCCTCGCTGTGCCTAAACCTCTGTCCTGTGACCCTGAGGATCTAACCCCCGCTGTGCCCAAACCGCTGCCCTGTGACCCTGATACATACCGAGTACCGTTGCCGTGTGTCCAGATTATCAGCCTCCTGATTGACTGTAAAGCCGGTGTTCTAGTGAAAGAACACCGGCTTCAGAGGCAGTCTGGCTTCCCGAATCTTTCTGAACATCCGTTCTGTGTGAATAGAGGCCAAAACAAAAGTTCTTAAATATGTTTTCTTTTAAGGTGAAATGTATTGTGAGGTAATACTGCACTTTGGCCACTAGATGGAGCTGAGAGACAAAGGAAACAGATACTTATTTTATATGCAGCTCATCTCCATCTAGTGGCCAAAGTGCAGTATTACCTCACAATACATTTCACCTTAAAAGAAAACATATGTAACTCCTGCACGTGTC
>NW_017308592.1:73696-78130 GCF_000935625.1 Nanorana parkeri | reverse complement strand
TATGTACCCCCTGCACGTGTCTCACCACTGCACCCCCTGCTTATGCTCCCCCACTTCACCCCCTCCTGAAGAACTGCTCCACCACTGCGTCCCCTGCACATGCTCTACCACTGCGTCCCCTGCACATGCTCCACCACTGCGTCCCCTGCACATGCTCCACCACTGCGTCCCCTGCACATGCTCCACCACTGCGTCCCCTGCACATGCTCCACCACTGCGTCCCCTGGAAATGTGTGAACCCACAGTAACAGACACACCTACACCTGTATCGCTATTAGTGAAGCAGCCCGCACATACCGCACTATGCCAGGAACGTGCTGAACACATAACGCACTCTGCCAGGAACGTGCTGAACACACAACGCACTCTGCCAGGAACCTGCTGAACACAACGCACTCTGCCAGGAACCTGCTGAACACACAACGCACTCTGCCAGGAACCTGCTGAACACACAACGCACTCTGCCAGGGACGTGCTGAACACACAATGCACTCTGCCAGGGACATGAGAAAAATGCTTCAGAGAAAACAGCAATTGGCAGCTGCCTCACTGGTGACAATGTTTCCAAATGTTTTAAAAAATAAAATACAAACGAGATTTTAAAGGCGGAGTTTTATTTTTGGACTATTTTGATTTTATTTCACCATTATCAAGCAGAGTCACGCGCCCCCTATATGTGTAAATGCCCCTCTGTGGCAAAAACACTCACAAAACTCCCCGTGTTCCCTGCTACCCGAAATGTCTGGGTGGTGGGCCCACTGAGGACACAGCGGGGGATGAGGAGCATGCGCACTGGAGGGCAAAGGGTCTTTCTCAAACAGGATGATGTGGCACACTGGTGCGCCTCCTGGCTTCCTGAAATGTTTGTGGTGGTGGGACTGTGATATGAAGGGGGAAAGAGGACTGATGTGAAAGGAGGGGGACTCTAATATAAAAGTCAGGGCTTCTGATGTGAAAAGAGATGGCAGCGGTGGGATTCGAACCCACGCCTCCGGAGAGACTGGAGCCTTAATCCAGCGCCTTAGACCGCTCGGCCACGCTACCACATGAGTGCTGCTGGACCGAATGGGCTAACCCACTTTTTTAGGGATCCGAGAAAGAGGAGAGACAGCCGGGGAAGAGAGCGAGGAGAGAAAGCCAGGGGAGAGAGCAAGGAGAGGCAGCCAGGGGAGAGAGCGAGGAGAGACAGCCGGGGGAGAGAACGAGGAGAGAAAGCCAGAGGAGAGACAGCCAGGGGAGAGAGCGAGGAGAGACAGCCGGGGGAGAGAGCGAGGAGAGAAAGCCAGGGGAGAGAGCAAGGAGAGGCAGCCAGGGGAGAGAGCGAGGAGAGACAGCCAGGGGAGAGAGGAGGAGAGAGGACATTGTGTCCTCTATCTGCTAGGATTTACTGCAGAGGGGACATCTGGAGTCCAATACAGTCTCAGTGTAGTTGGAACTTTTGCAAATTTCTCTCCTAATTTCCAAGTGACAGGAAACTGTGTGTGTTCCCATAGAAAGACCGGGGACAGACTGAGCTTCCCCTCATTGACATACAATGCTGCTAGACCTTTAACCCTTTGTTAGGACAGACAGCGTTCAGATCTAATCTACATCTGATAAATGAGATCTGCCGGCACAGTACTCACAGGGTTCCTTATGTCATCAATACCCTGTCCAATAATAATGATTCTTATATAGGATTTATATTGCAGTTTGCGCTATATCTTAATTATTATCTTCATTTGGCTGCAAACGCGGACGTACACTTTAAGCTGGGTGTACAAGTTTTTCTTTAAATAATTGTGCGCACTTTTTTATTTACTGGAAATACGGATTTGATAAAGTTTTAAAAAACTGCGCTCATCATTATATTGTACGGGTCCCTTTCTGCTCTCAGAAGGAATAGATTGTTGCTGAGGTCTGAAGTACAATTTATTGTATAAAAGCAAAGTTGTGTCAAAGAAAGTTGAAGAGATTCGAAAAGAGATGGCAGCGGTGGGAGGCGCCACGGAAGGTACAGAAGAAAAAAAACAGCGCAAGCATTGTTTTGACAAGTACAGGTTCTTTTCAAAATGCCCTGTATCAGTCCCGATACCGATGCTAGTACCGGTATTGGGACTTCCCTACCGGAGATAGATAATATCCATCATTTTATTGTACAGGTCCTCTGCGCTCAGGAGGAATACATTGTTGTTGATGCTTTGACATGTTTTTGATTTGAAAAGAGATGGCAGCGGTGGGATTCGAACCCACGCCTCCAGAGAGACTGGAGCCTTAATCCAGCGCCTTAGACCGCTCGGCCACGCTACCACATGAGTGCCGCAGGGGTCCGAGAAAGAGGAGAGGCAGCTGGGGGAGAGAGAACGAGGAGAGACAGCCGGGTGAGAGAGAGCGAGGAGAGACAGCTGGGGGAGAGACAGCCAGGGGAGAGCGAGGAGAGACAGCCGGGGAAGAGAGCGAGGAGAGACAGCCGGGGGAGAGAGAGCAAGGAGAGAAAGCTGGGGGAGAGAGCGAGGAGAGAAAGCTGGGGGAGAGAGCGAGGAGAGACAGCCGGGGGAGAGAGCAAAGAGAGAAAGCTGGGGCGAGAGCGAGGAGGGACAGCCGGGGGAGGGAGCGCGAGGAGAGACAACCAGGAGAGAGCTAGGAGAGACAGCTGGGGTAGAGAGCGTGAGGAGAGACAGCCAGGACAGAGAGCAAGGAGAGACAGCCGGGGAGAGAGGAGTGATACTCAGGGAGAGAGCGAGGAGAGACGGCCAGGAGAGCGAGCAAGGAGAGACAGCCGGGGAAGAGAGGAGTGATACTCAGGGAGAGAGCGAGGAGAGACCGCCGGGGTAGAGAGAGTGAGGAGGTCCAGTGAGGAGAGACAGCCAGGAGAAAGACCAAGATGAGAGACATCAAGGACAGAAAACAAGAGGAGAGACAGCCAGGAGAGGGACAGCCGGGGAGAGAGCAAAGAGAGAAGAGGCAGCCAGGAGCGAGAAGAGACACAGAGCACGTGCCTGTAGAACGAGGGGTAAGAGATCAGCACATACTTGTAGAACTACAAGTGACAGCTCGGCGACAACTCTGCAGCTGCACTGTGCCAACTGATTCGATGATTGTGAAGGATCTGGAAGCGTATGCTGAATGTCCCAGTTTGATCAGAGATAGTGGTATTGTCCACATGTCTGTCCTCCCCTCCAATATGATCATCCTGTGTAGAAGTACATCAGCCCCATCTGACAATACACGTTACCTAACATCACCGATACCAATGGACGGGATACACAAACAATCCTCCCAGTCCACTGACATTTAGAATAAACACACGGGGAAGTGTGAGTGTGTGGGGATGCTGGCGATACAGCATAGTGCTCACTTTTATTATAATGCATTGCTGGGACTTGTATTCCCACATAGCTGCTGTATGATGATTATACAGCAATGCAGAATAGCACTAACTATGTAGGGCTACAAGTCCCAGCAACGCATTAGATTTTAAGTAGGGATACACCAGTCCCAATACCGGGCATTTTCACGAGTACTTATACTAATGCCCCGATACTAAAAGCAGATACCGGTGTTCTGTCAAGAACGCCGACGTAGTCGAATTTGCCGACCTCAGCATCTGCGCTTGCGCACAGACCGGTATTATCGAGGGATATAATTGCTAAGTATTTTGTTTGTAATTGTTAATTGTGACTGTTAATAATATTCCGTCCATCATTTCCTGCCATCTGTAATTTCCTGCCACGGACGGTATATAATTAACGGTCACAATTAACAATTACAAACAAATAGTTTGTAAATAAATGGCGGTTTCCTCGGTAATCCCGTCTGTACGTATGCGCAGATACTGGGTCGCCGTTCTCGACAGAACACCGGCACCAAAATTTTAAACAAGCGGTTCCCTGAGGTCCCGCGCTTGCTGGGGACCTCGGCAACCTTCCTGTTAACCATGCGATGCCAGGGCGGTTGTGGGGGGGGTTCCTTCATGGTTTCTTGCACCGGGGCCCTGAAGGTTCTAGCTACGCCTTTTAAACAATAATGATTTTATTTATTAACTTACCTTCACCTCCTCTGGCTGTTTCCTGGTGGGGGAGGCTGCCGAAAAACACACCAGTGTGTGTGTGTCCATCTCAGACGGCTGTTTGCTGAGTCCTCACGGCCGAGGCCCAGGGCTGTGTTTGAATGGATACTGGGCCCCCCCTGTAGGCTCAGGCCCCGGTGCGGCAGTTCCGCCACTGGTGCACATTACAAATACACTGCACCTCCCATTTCAGCACAGGCCCTCACTTACTGTTGCCTGTTCAATGGAGGTGCCGAATTCTTTTCCTCACATGTGAGGACGTCGGCGGCACTGAGCGGCTGAGTGTCGCGTCACTGCTGTGGGAGGCGCTCCAGGTGGGGGTCCTCTGGGCAGTCGCCGACTACCTACGTTAGGACCCCACCTGTGGCGCCACCCACAGCAGTGAC
>NW_017308592.1:69125-73664 GCF_000935625.1 Nanorana parkeri | reverse complement strand
GGAATCCAGCCCCTCCCCCTGTCACGGCAGAGAGCCGTGACAGGATCGAGAAGTGAGCGAAGGCCGGTATGTGTTCTCTCACCTCCCGATCTACTGAGCCGACCTGTGACAGTCTCATTGTCACAGGTCGGCTAGAACTATGAGGTGAGTGAAAAGCACCCCCCCCTCCCCCTCATAGTTCTCCTTTAAATCCATTTTATTGTAAGAAAAGACAGAAGAAGCGAATAATAAAATTTGCGATGAAGAACGTTGAAGAGAAAAAGATTTGAAAAGAGATGGCAGCGGTGGGATTCGAACCCACGCCTCCAGAGAGACTGGAGCCTTAATCCAGCGCCTTAGACCGCTCGGCCACGCTACCACATGAGTGCTGCTGAACCGAATGGGCTAACCCACTTTTTTAAGGTGCTGCGTGGGGTCCGAGAAAGAGGAGAGACAGCTGGGGGAGAGAGCGAGGAGAGACACCCGGGGGAGAGAGCGAGGAGAGGCACCAGGGGGGGGTGGAGAGAGCGAGGAGAGACAGCCGGGGGAGAGAGCGAGGAGAGGCAGCCGGGGGAGAGAGAGAGGAGAGACAGCCGGGGGAGAGAGCGAGGAGAGACAGCCGGGGGAGAGAGCGAGGAGTGACAGCCGGGGAAGAGAGCGAGGAGTGACAGCCGGGGGAGAGAGCGAGGAGAGACAGCCAGGGGAGAGAGCGAGGAGTGACAGCCGGGGGAGAGAGCAAGGAGAGACACAGAGCACGTGCCTGTAGAACGAGGGGTAAGAGATCAGATGCAATTGATGGAGGTGCCCTCCGCACACCTTTCAGCAGTCCCGGCCAACAATCAAATAAATGGTGCTCGAAGTAACTTCACGGATGGCACCGTGCAAAACACAAGATTGAAGAAAATAGGTCATCAGCACTCCATAAGTTTCAATCAAATAAATGGTGCTCGAAGTAACTTCACGGATGGCACCGTGCAAAACACAAGATTGAAGAAAATAGGTCACCAGCACTCCATAAGTTAAAATGAATGAGTCCTTTTAATGGACAATGATGTCACAGAAATCCAACATGAGCCGACGTTTCGGGGCCACACAGGGTCCCTTCTTCAAGGCAAGAGATGTGACAATGTAATAACATCCACAAGCTACATATATACCCCATGTAATCAAATCATTAGTGATGTACACGCCCCCAGTGATGTAAAAACGGCGGGAAAAAAGGCCATTTTGAAAAAAAGAACAGAAAAAACTCTATATGATATAATCTCATTTAACGTCATCATATATAAAACATCCAAACTACTTACTGGACGGTCCCCGCAATCTGATGCTCAAGATCAATGCCATGGCTGTGTGTCATCCGCCGTAGAGTTAGTCAGTACGTGGCAGGGATATATCTGATGGCTGTTCGTTACTCCATTTTTCATGTTTATTGGTTAATGAGGCACATTAACCAATAAACATGAAAAACAAAGAAAGAAGGAGATGTTTAACTCAAGGATCTTGTAGTCAACGTTGGTATCCGATACCACTTTTTCAAGACCAATTACAAGTACCAGTACTTCCCCTCATGTACTTGCCGATATCAATTACCGATACTTTTTCTTAAAGGGACAGGTGACTTTAAATGATCCATAGCACATAGTTACTTAGTATTTGAGGTTAAATAAAGACATACGTCCATCAAGTCCAACCTATTGTGTGTATGTGTATGGTCCTGTTGGTGTGTAGTATGTATATTCGAACCCACGCCTCCAGAGAGACTGGAGCCTTAATCCAGCGCCTTAGACCGCTCGGCCACGCTACCACATGATGACCACATAAATATAGGCAATGGCCACACCCCTGCCATGCCCCCAGTTATATATATGCAAAGGAACATACCCCTGCCACACCCCCCGTTATATATATGCAAAGGAAAATACCCCTCCCACACCCCCAGTTCTAAATATCCAAATCCACATGATGACCACATAAATATAGGCAATGGCCACACCCCTGCCATGCCCCCAGTTATATATATGCAAAGGAACATACCCCTGCCACACCCCCAGTTATATATATGCAAAGGAACATACCCCTGCCACACCCCCAGTTATATATATGCAAAGGAACATACCCCAGCCATCCCCCCAATTTTAAATAGGTAATGGACACACCCCTGCCATGCCCCCAGTTGGAGTGTGTCCATTTCCTCCTCTCCCCCCCCCCCCCTGCTGTAGAGGAGGGGGGGTAGAGGTAGGTGAGGGTGGAGGACAGGGAGAAGGATGAGGTAGAGAAGGGTAGAGAGAGGTGAGGGTGAAGGAGGGGGAGGAAGAGGTAGAGGAGGTGACGGTGGAGTCCCCATGTATCCCAAATGTACAGAAAGGTCTCGTGGTCTGCAGTCCTCTATCAACACCCTTTCAGAACCCCACCACCACAGCCCGGCTAGCTCAGTCGGTAGAGCATGAGACTCTTAATCTCAGGGTCGTGGGTTCGAGCCCCACGTTGGGCGTAGTCTTTTCCAACTAACTTTCTATCAGTGTCTCCATATTTTTTTGTACATTTATCAATATTTTTGCCCCCAAAAAATGCTCCTGTAGATAGATTTTCTGAAACTGTATAAAAACGTTCTGGCTGATTATCTGCTGCGGGGAGAAGAGGAGCGTTTGATGTCAGTGCTTTGTCTATAGATTTGGAATACAATGTATACGATATATATGTCACAATGTAACGACCGGCAGGTATTGGGTGATGGTGATCGTGCTAATGAAATAATGTAACAATGTTTTCACACTGAGACCATCTGACCAGCTCTCCGACCACTGTGCGCTCAGAACACAGTACAGAGCCCTCTATTGCATCTTCCCTGGTGGTCTAGTGGTTAGGATTCGGCGCTCTCACCGCCGCGGCCCGGGTTCGATTCCCGGTCAGGGAAAGACTTTTATTTTCCAGCCTTCACATTGTCTATAAATACATTATACCAGGATCCTAAAATGTTAGATGGAAATCCTAAATTATCTTTCTGAGAAAAAAATGGCGTTGCAGGAATTAAAGGAGAACTATGAGGGGGGGGGAGGGGCTTTTCACTCACCTCATAGTTGTAGCCGACCTGTGACAATGAGACTGTCACAGGTCGGCTCAGTAGATCGGGAGGGATTCCCCCCCTCCCCGCTCCGATCCTCCAGCGCTGACTGGCGGAACGGGGGAGGGGGTGGGTACAGCTGGCTCTGCCTCTAGATAGGCAGAGCCAGCTGTCACTCACGCAGCTGGGCGGATCCCGGCATAATTGTCGGGATCCGCTTCAGCTGCGGCGTCTCAGTATACCGCGAGCTGCTGCTCCCTATATACTGAGCCTAGGGTGATGTTACCCTAAGGAGAACTATGGGGAAAAGCCCTGACCCCATAGTTCTCCTTTAAAGAAAAACTGCTTTTATTTAAGAAATGAATCATTTGGAGCAGCGAAGGTGTAACGTTGTATCAATCTGTATCGTAAATTAATTTGTGAAACTCGTTTTTTTTTAAAATTTAAAATGAAATTGCTACAGATATTTATATATAAGTATGATGGACAGATGAGCTCGCCGTGGAAACCTTTTTTTTTTAAAAGGACACTTTCATGTGCTTTAGGTGCGCGGGTAGAAATACTGCAAATGGCAGGAAAGTGACGTCACCTTTTACATTGATTTCAAAGCAAAAAAAAAAAAGAGAAGTTTGGAATAGAAATCTTTCCTCTGGTGAGAAAAATAAGAACACTGCGTCCCTGGGTGGGCTTGAACCACCAACCTTTCGGTTAACAGCCGAACGCGCTAACCGATTGCGCCACAGAGACTGCCGTGCTGAACTCGCAGTGCGATAATGTCACAGAATTCTTTTCAGCCGACATCGCAACATTGTATCCACTTCTCAGCAGACAGAGTACATGGGGAGTATACGGTGTGACAGGTGCTGTGTCAGCAGAGTGGCGCAGCGGAAGCGTGCTGGGCCCATAACCCAGAGGTCGATGGATCGAAACCATCCTCTGCTAGGTGACTTTTTTTTTTTTCTTCCATGTTCTACAATGACTCCGGGGTTTGTATTAGGACAACGGTTACCTTCGCTGTACAGGAATTATCTATACGTATGAAATGTTGTTTCTAAGCTCTCCTCCTCCCGCGCTATTGCATTTAGATCCTGAGGCATTTCCAGAACAATGACAAGCTCAGTGTGGCTACACCCGGCACATCAGACAAGCTGATGATTGCAGGACTGCGGCGTGACGGTTCATTTTCTGAATTGCTGCAAATCTCGGCCAGTTCCTTTTAAGTGTGAAGGGAACCATGGTGAAAACCTCAATGTGTGATTACAATAAGAAGAATTTATAACTGCTCTTCAAGTAGGGTTGCCACCTTTTCTTCAAGTGAAACCCGAACACTCAAGCGACGCGCGGACATTTTTTTGGGGAGAATGAGTTGCGGCTTATTCATATGTAAATAGCTCCGCCCATTCTTATGTACATATCACAGTTGAGACTATTTTCATAGGGGGGCCAGTAGCCCCTATCTTAATTTTGGTTGCCCCTGTCTGCCTGACATCTTGTGT
>NW_017308592.1:66763-67534 GCF_000935625.1 Nanorana parkeri | reverse complement strand
GCTGAGCCAATCACGGCAGGCTTTCTATTCATTAATACAAAGCCTGTATTAATGAATAGAAAGCCTGCCGTGAGTGACTCAGCAGAAGACGGAGGACACAGCGGGGATCGTAGACAAGGTAAGAGACTGTATTCCCGATTGTGGCTCGGGGGTACTGCTTATGTTACTGAAAATTAACCCCGAGCCACACTCGGGAATACCGCCATGGATGTTAGTGGGTGCATTTAAACATTATTTTGGGCTATACTCGTCTTATATGAAGAGTATAGCCCAAAACCTATATTTTTTACACAAAAAGTGGGGGGTCGTCTTATACGCCGTCAAATACGGTAATAACTAATAGTAATTTCTGTCCCGGCTGCAGTATTAATCTACCCCAAGGATAATGTATTATTGCTGCGGGTAAGGGGGTGATTATTATTGCTGCATGGGGTTTTTTTTTTTAATTAACTCCTGCCTAAAAACAATTCTCCCCCAGGCAGCGATAATAATTGCCCCCTTCCCCGCCGCAATAATAAATTATTATTGCTGCGGGGGAGAATAGGTTTCTAGTTATGCCTCTGCTGTGTAGTGCTGACTTTCATTATAATGTATTGCTGGGACTTGTAGTCCCGCATAGCTGGTGGTATTCTGCATTGCTGTATGATAATTATACAGCAATGCAGAATAGCCCCACAGAGAGCCCATATAAACCAACTGAAAGCCCTTATAGACCACCCGAGAGCCACACTGCCCCCCTGAGCGCCCGCACAGCCCCCCACAGAGCGCAGA
>NW_017308592.1:59004-66708 GCF_000935625.1 Nanorana parkeri | reverse complement strand
CCAGAGAGCCACACAGCCCCCCAGAGAGCCCATACATACCACCAGAGGGACCACAGAGCCCACCCAAAAGCCATAATAGACCGTCTGAGAGCTGCACAGCTCCCCTGAGAGCCTGTACAGACCACCAGAAACCCCACAGAGCCCACTTGAGAGCCACACAGCCCCCTGAGAGCCCGTACAGTCCACCTTAGAACTGCAGAGCCCCCCTGAGAGTATTCAGGTCTAATTGAAGGGTTGGCACTTTGAGATACATAAGTTGGTTTAGTTATCCAGTTTGGGCACTCCGGCTCAAAAAGGTTCGCCTAAGGGAACTCCGTGTTGCGAATCTATCCCCTATTTGCCGCTCCTGGTTGTGTGTGTCTGGCAGTATTTTTGAGGGTCCGTTCACACTAGTACAGAGCGTTAATTGCACAGTCCATTGCGATTACTGCATTGTACCACGCAACAAATCGCACCTACCGCAAATTCTGGTGTGGGAGTTGTGTTGCATTGCCATTCATTTGAACGGCACCCCAAACGCATCTCCTGTCCACAGTTTGATTGCCCGCATCGGAAACGTGCGGTACCGCAATGTCGTGCGTTCCAATGCGGTGCGACTTGGGTCGCGACTTAATGACCAAGGACAAATGTGGGTCCTGAGGTTACACGGGTTGAGAACCACTGGTTAAGATGAGGCATAAACAATGATTCTCAGGAAGAATACACAGGGATACCTCTATTTCTGCTACACCCCGGGGCAGGAATAGTCCCCAGTCCCTCATTCATGTGTTAATTATTAGTCATCTGTAACTTCAATGGTCATATGCTAATCAGGTAACCAATTAGCTCCTTTGTTACCATAGACAGTATAACAATAATTGAGATAGATTACGGTTGCACCAACACCTCACAGGGACAATATTTGGGCGTTTTTGTTGCACATTTTGTTGAGTCACCTGGAGCTGATATATGTGGAATCTATTTTATCACATCTCTGTGTGGAATTTATCACAACGCTAATATTGGTAGCAGGCAGCAATGGCGGGACAATGTACCCAATCACCCGAGGCAAAAAGGCCTATGTGTGCCCTCCCCCATGAACTGCATGGGTTGTAGGTACTGCCCTTCTTTCCTCTCCCCTTTATGTCCCAAGGTGTCAGTGCGGTCACCATACTGTCCACTACTGCACCCGCAGAAGTAGATTGCAGAGTATATAGTGTTTTGCCCTATGCCTCCCACAACAGATCATCACACAGTGATCATTAAACTGCCCTGTAACGGGCTCTTATGGGTTTTTTGGCCCTTTTCTCTTCCACCTCCAAGGTCCTGTTCTGTGAGTGGAGGAAATGCTAATCCAGTCTAGAAAAATTTTAGTCATTGCTGCACCTCTGCATTATAGGCATAGTTCTTCTATATTGACAGGTCTGCGTTCCTGGGGTGTCACATATCACCGCCATGGCGGTTTCACACATCTTCTGGAACACGCATGGTGTCACGCGTAAAGGTTTTCATTATCTCTTTTGCCTGAGGAAGGGACTTTGCCGTTCCGAAACGTCGCTCCGATGATATGACACCTGTGAAGTCAATGAACATTGACCTTTCTACATGTTGGAGTGCTTGTGACCTTTTTTTTTTGGACTTATTTTGCGGAGGCATCCGTGGCCATTTCAGCCCCCACCCTACAATGAGGGTTTTCTATCCGGTCAGGAGTGCGATGGGTGTGTGTATGTTTTTTGAGTTCCTGTATACATAGTTACATAGTATTTGAGGTTGAATAAAGACATATGTCCATCAAGTCCAACCTATTGTGTGTAGTGTCACATATTACCGCCATGACGGTTTCACACGTCTTCTGGAACACGCATGGTGTCACACGTCAGGTTTTCGGTCATCGCCACTACCAGGTGACCATTTACTTGCAGCTCTTGACTTGGCTATCAGGTTTCTTCCTCTGACATTCTCAAAGATTCATTGCAACATTGTATACAGTACATGATATAAAGTGTGCACACTGTATCACATGTAGCAGAGTGGCGCAGCGGAAGCGTGCTGGGCCCATAACCCAGAGGTCGATGGATCGAAACCATCCTCTGCTAGGTGACTTTTTTTTTTTTAAACCACAAACCTTTATTAAGATTTTATAACACACAGAAAACATCACGGCAAACAGTGAGAACAAAACGTGAGACACCATACGAATCCCAGTAAGCCAAAGTGAAAAACATGTAGCCTTGTGTAGAGACACAAAGGTAAAGATAATATGTGACAAAGGAAAAACAAAAAACAGTAAAAGGGGACCAAAAATCACATATAAGACCACCAAATGGGATCCATCATTATTAGGCAATACCAAGGCTCGGTGGAAGTCGTTACCCGTGGAAATCACATAGAACCAAGTGGTCGCTGGCCAAAGACACAAGATAAGAGCCTGGCGGGGAGACTACGTACTCAAGCATCCGGAATCAAGAAGCAGGTATTGACATAGTAAGGTAAATACAAATAAACCAACCCCCCAACCCCTGCATGGGAGAAGGACACCATGCTATAAAGACAGCTGGACAGTTCATCTCGGGGCAATACCCGGATCCCATACACTTTTTATTGCCAATAAATTGCATTTAAGGCTTGAAAATGGGGACATTTGATTTTCAATGTTCTACCCCCATAGACTTACATTGAGTTTGAGTTCGAACTTTTCCCATGTTCTAAAAATCGAATTCGAACCCAACACAGGGGGTGTTCGGCTCATCACTAATGCTAATCAGGTGACAAATTAGCTCCTTTGTTACCGACCTTTTGGCTAAGATCAAGTGTAGTACCAGAGAATCACACTGGGTGTGGGAACCCATCGCTGATTCACTGACACATGGACACGGCACTATTGCATTTCTCTGCACAACGCCTCTTGGACAGGCCTTATGGCTGGTCCGGGGCAATATTTTTGCACTCCGGCCACTAGGGCCTGTCAGCGTGGTACACTGGCACTTTAGATTTATTTATTGCACTACATGCACGATTGCCACTTTTTTGATTGAAATTTTACCCACAAATGCGGAGGGTGCGGGTTCCTTCGGGGCCCATTCCCGATGTGGGGAGGAGATTCTGTGCCTTCATATAGGGTTCTTTGTCTCCTCGCACCCAGGAGGGGGTCTCTCTTCGGGAGAGCCCACTACCCAGTACTGTGAGGGACCTGTTTCGGCAGGTCCCCAAAGGATCGGGGTCCGCCGGCCTTCGGGTAGGTGGACCATAGTATCTCAACCCCTGTCAGGAGCCTTGCACCCCGGCGGGGTCGGGAAATAGTGGCCCCTTCTTTATTGAAGGGCCAAGCACCCTTGTGCACTTTTTTATGTGTGTTGTGATTTCACGATTCACTTTTTTTTGTTCACAAGGGATTCCTTTTCTCTTCCAGTCCTGTTCTGTGAGTGGAGGAAATGCTAATCCAGTCTAGAAGGATCATAGGCATTGCTAGACCCCTGCACCAGAGGCACATGCCCCAGGCCTCCTGTATGGTGCCACAGGTCTAACAAACCCATCAACAGAGCAAGTCAATTCTGACTAACGGACTTTCTCTGTTCTATGCACCCAGTACATAACCTGTCCACACTGCTTGTATAGGGACAATGGAGTAGGGATGAGCGGATCTGCCCGTGTTTGGTTCAACAGTTTTCACAAGCTGATGTTTTTGGCTATCCTGTACCCCCAACCCTCTATTCCCCTAGGAGGACTGAGCCAATACAATATTGCATAAGAAGTATTGCTGGAGTGGAAGTGTGTCATTTGGTTGCTGCTGGTGGGTCAGTGTGTGTTTGGGGCAGCTAGAGGCCAAACCAGCAGGAGAAAGGCTACAAGTCCGGAAAAAGTCCAGCGGCTCCTTCAGGTGTCAGTGACACATAAGATAGTTCCTTGTATAAATGGAACATCAAGAGAGAGAGGCGAAGTACAAAGCATATACAAAGCCTATTAGTAGGACCGGCTACGCTTGTGTTTCAGAGACGTGGAAGTCAACATTACATGCAAGGTTCACGTGATGGATGGTCGGGCCTGCTGATGGTGGACATACAATGTGGGTCATTTATCCAGCACGATAGTAACATCATTAGACACAAATCAGGCTGAATGTTCACTCCAAACACATACACAATGATGAAGTAGTTGGGTCAGGTTTCCTTCTGTCTGGGCCACTTCCTCAAGGTGGATCTGAGTCCAAGTGTCTTCAGAATGTGTGTGTCTGAGCATGAGACATTTGACTATGAGCTCCGAGACCCCCTGCTGTGATGACACGGAGGACTGAGTGTGGGGTGACCATGGACAATCTCTTCTATAGTGACAGGTCTGGGCTCCTGGAGTGCCACACATCACCGTCATGGCGGTCTCACCCATCTTCTGGAACACGCGCGGTGTCACACGTCAGGTTTCGGATCATCCATACTACCATGTGACCATTTAGTTCTAGCTCTTGACATGGCTATCAGGTTTCTTCGTTGATGATGCCCCTGCCCCTCTCTGCCAATCCCTCTTGTATGCACCTGAAATGATAAGCCACCAAAAGCATGAAGCAAGGTATAGCAGTGGCTATAGAATTGGAAACGCTTGTACCGTACTATACACTTTTCAGGTCTACAATCCCTTTAGAGGATCTTACTGCAAAATGTGCTTTATTCATGACATAATAAGAACATTCCTCCTCGCCTTCCCTATAGAGACGGTTTAGCCATCCTGAGCTGAGTGTGGAATTTATCTCTCCACTGGCTTCCATCCCCCATTCCTCTCTGCCAATCTCTCCACTGGCTTCCATTCCCCCATCCCTCTCTACCACTCTCTCCACTGGCTTCCATCCCCCATCCCTCTCTACCACTCTCTCCACTGGCTTCCATCCCTCTTTTCAAAACCCTCCACTGGCTTCCATCCCCCACCCCTCTCTGCCAATCTCTCCACTGGCTTCCATCCCACCCCTCTCTACCAATCCCTCCACTGGCTTCCATCCCCTGCCCCTCTCTGCCAATCCCTCCACTGGCTCCCGATTGCCCAATGTATAAAATTCAAAATACTAACAACAACATACAAAGCCATGTATGTCCCCCCGACTACATCTCCAACCTCATCTCAAAATATCACCCAAACTGTCCAAGTGTCTTCAGAATGTGTGTGTCTGAGCATGAGACATTTGTCGAGGAGCACCGAGACCCCCTGCTGTGATGTCACCGAGGACTGAGTGTGGGGTCACCATGGACAATCTCTTCTATAGTGACAGGTCTGGGCTCCTGGAGTGCCACACATCACCGTCATGGCGGTCTCACCCATCTTCTGGAACCCGCACGGTGTCACACGTCAGGTTTTGGATTATCGCCACTACCAGGTGACCATTTACTTGCAGCTCTTGACTTGGCTATCAGGTTTCTTCCTGTGGCATTCATAAAGATTCAGTGCAACATTGTATACAGTACATGATATAGAGAGTGCAGGTCATGTTACATGCAGCAGAGTGGCGCAGCGGAAGCGTGCTGGGCCCATAACCCAGAGGTCGATGGATCGAAACCATCCTCTGCTAGGTGACTTCTTTTTTTTTTTTAAACCACAAACCTTTAATAAGATTTTATAACACACAGAAAACATCACAGCAAAGGGTGAGAAACCGCTCCGACTGCGCCATCTTGCTCGGCGCGTGGCCCAAGGCCTCCTTCAGGCCAACTGATGAACCAATTTCCCCTTCTTCCTTGCCAACTGATGAACCAGAACCAGGTCGGGTGCCTCAGTGTAAGAGGGTGGTGAACCTCAGAAATAGCAGGAGACAAATTCCTTTGCTGCGATATTCAGGACTCATTATGCTCGAGGCGACTCGGAGCCGATCAGAACACTTCCATCCCAGTCAGCTGTGCGCATGCGTCCCCGGTGGTGTATCAAGGGGGGTGCGGGGGGTGAGGCCCGCACCCGGATGACACGATTGCAGGGGTAACACCAAAATGACTGGCAGTCATTTTGATGTCACCCCCCTCTAAATAGTCAGGCACTCGGTCATGGACGGAGAGCCCGACAGTGTCAGGAGAGGGGAGGGGACCCGGCGGCATACCTCATCCCGCCGGGTGATTTCCCCTCCTCTCTCTGCCGGCGTCCATTACCAAGCTGGCCTCCATCAGGCGTCAATCAGATGGCCGTGCAATGCGCGATGACGTCATCGTGCATGCGCGAGGTGACCTCACACGCACGCGCGATGTGACACGGTGGGGTGTCACCCAGTCTGGAGACGGGGTGACACCCGGCCTCGGGACACCCCTGTGCGTCCCCCCCTTTAAAAAAAAAAAAGTCCCATCATTCAGTTCTATGCACTAAGCATTGCGATGCATTGTGACGCGTTTTTGTGCATTGAGCTGTGTAGGAATGTAGACGCGCTGCATTTTTATGCATCGCATCTCAACGAACTTGGGGTGAACGCTCCTTTACTGTTCCATGGCTGGGTTCTGCAATATCTGACCTTCCTTGTATTCACGGTGCACCCTAATAACTCTTTTATTGACCCTTCTCTTCAGTGTGCAGGACATCCTCTCTGCTCCATAAGGTGGACCTGGAACCCTCACATAAGGACATTCAACAGGAAGTTTCCGTAGTGTAGTGGTTATCACGTTCGCCTAACACGCGAAAGGTCCCCGGTTCGAGACCGGGCGGAAACATGTGAACATTTTTTATAATATTGATATATTTTTATATTCATGTCATTTGAAATCGATTGGCTGTACACTTAGATGCATGACATTTTCTCATTTGGTAATCATTGATAGGTCCAGCGAGGTGTCTCCCCAGATCCCCAATGATCAAACGTTTCATAGTATTTTGCACTGCTTCCTTCCACCACACTGTGAATAGCTCAGCTACAACAGCGACATCTTGTGGCAGGTTTTAGGATGACAGCACCCCATTCTTTCAGAGGAGGGTCATCACACCTCTGGGCTGGAGGCTTCCTTGTAAAGTGTTTCATTGCAGATTTTACATAACTGGCTCTTTATAACTTACCGATGACTCCATGCCGAGTGACAACCATAATATTAGGTGGCTTTTGTATACCCAACATGCCGGGGTGGGCAAATCATGTTCTCAAGGGGGCCACATGAGAAACCTTACATTGGTTACCCATCAGAGTGCCCCCTTACATTGTTTGCCCCCATCAGAGCACCCCCTTACATTGGTTATTCCATCAGAGTGCCCCCTTACCTTGGTTATCCCATCAGAGTGCCCCCTTACATTGGTTACCCATCAGAGTGTCCCCTTACAGTGGTTGCCCCCATCAGAGTGCCCCCTTACATTGGTTATCCCATCAGAGTGCCCCCTTGCATTGTTTGTCCCATCAGAGTGCCCCCTTACAATGGTTGCCCCCATCAGAGTGCCCCCTTGCATTGGTTTCCCCATCAGAGTGCTCCCTTCCTTTGGTAACCCCATCAGAGTGCCCCCAAACATAAGTAGTCCCCATCAGGCTGGACAGGGACAGCCGAAGGGCCAGAAGTGGTCTGGATACCTTAAAGGTCCGTTCTTCTGGTCTACAATAAATATAATGTGGACAGAAAACAAGACCTCCACCGGGAAAAACATGCAGCCAGCCGACCTGTGGCCCGTAGGTGGTCATCCCGGAACAGACGAGGAAATAAGAGAGACTGACCCCTCACGTTGTGCATTAGAAATTATATCGGTCTCTCGGCTTTGTCCATCATTGGCCACCAGAAGACCAAACAAAGTGTC
>NW_017308592.1:58716-58955 GCF_000935625.1 Nanorana parkeri | reverse complement strand
GTCTTGGTGGTGAACTGTCCAGCGTCCCGAAAGGTCACTGACATCACCGGTTGCTAGGAGCTGGGCAGGATGCCAGTCAGAGAGTCCCGGGTTGCTAAGAGGTAGAAGGGGAAGATGTGTTTGGCCCTTACACATCTCCTCGCTGGACTCCCTGGCCGCCCTCCACATGACTCAAAGAGATGCTGCTTCATTATAGGGACAGCCCTGGATATATCCCTGTTATTTAGGAGCGGGGGGGG
>NW_017308592.1:57228-57854 GCF_000935625.1 Nanorana parkeri | reverse complement strand
CAAAGTCTGAGTGAGGAAGGAAATCCTCTGAAGAAGAACATGCCTCATCCTGGAGCTGGCCATTATGCTGGCCATTATGCAGTATTATGGGCTATTTATTGGCCAAGCAGGACGGTCCGGGGTGTCCCTCACAGGGGATCTTCAGGTTAATCTGGAGCATCTCAGAAGTCTCTGCGGTAGAGGACCTGAAGTGAAACTCTGACCCAGTCCGAATCAAATGAGGAAATCAGCAAAGCAGCTCAGGTGTGTCCGGTACTTCTATACTACATTGTGGACAGCCACCAATCCTCCCTGGTGGTCTAGTGGTTAGGATTCGGCGCTCTCACCGCCGCGGCCCGGGTTCGATTCCCGGTCAGGGAAAGACTTTTATTTTCCAGCCTTCACATTGTCTATAAATACATTATACCAGGATCCTAAAATGTTAGATGGAAATCCTAAATTATCTTTCTGAGAAAAAAATGGCGTTGCAGGAATTAAAGGAGAACTATGAGGGGGGGGGAGGGGCTTTTCACTCACCTCATAGTTGTAGCCGACCTGTGACAATGAGACTGTCACAGGTCGGCTCAGTAGATCGGGAGGGATTCCCCCCCTCCCCGCTCCGATCCGGGTTCGATTCCCGGTCAGGG
>NW_017308592.1:50299-53484 GCF_000935625.1 Nanorana parkeri | reverse complement strand
GATAGATAGGTATATGTCTATCTATATATATGTATCGATATACTGACTGCAGTCATGTGACCTGTTTTCTGCTGCAACAAGCAATTATTTTTTTCTGTTTGTGATCCAAGCAGGTTAGGGAAGCTTGTATACTGCCGGCTCCGTGTAAAATATCTGTGTAATATCATTAACAATA
Organism: Nanorana parkeri; assembly: GCF_000935625.1. Classification (NCBI taxonomy): domain Eukaryota; kingdom Metazoa; phylum Chordata; class Amphibia; order Anura; family Dicroglossidae; genus Nanorana; species Nanorana parkeri. Next base: position 53,309 of record NW_017308592.1, on the reverse strand, counting down.
CATGGCCATAGCTTAATAATTCATATGATGGTAACAAAATAATGTATTTAATAATTCACTGGCATAATTTATAAAACAAGTTAAAAAAATAAAACATGTTTCCGCCCGGTTTCGAACCGGGGACCTTTCGCGTGTGAGGCGAACGTGATAACCACTACACTACGGAAACTCACATGTATAGGAGGCTGAAGTCTCTGCTTGTAACACTGACATCGCTGAGATCTGACACTGTGACATCGCCAAAGTCTGTGTGTGAGTGACTCAAGTAGGATACCGAATGATACTGCTAAGGATACTGCTAGTGTCTGTCTCTGGGATTGTCTCTCTCTGTCTCATCCCTTCCTTTCTTCTCAACAATGCTTTTTGGTCTCTCAGGTGCAATTGCCCCAGGACCCCATAGCAGTCTCTCTAATTCAAGTATGCCAAAGTCTCTCTCTTTCCTCTCTGTCTTTCCATCTTCCCTCTCTCCCTCTCTCTTCTCCCCTCCCTCTCTCTCTTCTTCTTCTCTCCCTCTCTCTTCTCCCCTCCCTCTCTCTCTTCTTCTTCTCTCCCTCTCTCTTCTCCCCTCCCTCTCTTCTTCTTCTCTCCCTCTCTCTTCTCCCCCCCCTCTCTCTCTTCTTCTTCTCTCCCTCTCCCCTCCCTCTCTCTCTTCTTCTTCTCTCCCTCTCTCTTCTCCCCTCCCTCTCTCTCTTCTTCTCCTCTCCCTCTCTCTTCTCCCCTCCCTCTCTCTCTCTCTTCTTCTTCTCTCCCTCTCTCTTCTCCCCTCCCTCTCTCTCTTCTTCTTCTCTCCCTCTCTATTCTCCCCTCCCTCTCTCTGTCTTCTTCTTCTCTCCTTCTCTTTTCTCCCCTCTCTCTCTTCTTCTCTCCCTCTCTATTCTCCCCTCCCTCTCTCTTCTTCTCTCCATCTCTCTTCTTCTCTCCCTCTCTCTCTCTCTTCTTCTTCTCTCTCTCTCTTCTCTCCCTCTCTCTTCTCCCCTCCCTCTCTCTTCTTCTTCTTCTCTCCATCTCTCTTCTTCTCTCCCTCTCTCTCTTCTTCTTCTCTCTCTTCTCCCCTCCCTCTCTCTCTCTTCTTCTTCTCTCCCTCTCTCTTCTCCCCTCCCTCTCTCTCTTCTTCTTCTCTCCCTCTCCCCTCCCTCTCTCTCTTCTTCTTCTCTCCCTCTCCCCTCCCTCTCTCTCTCTTCTTCTTCTCTCCCTCTCTCTTCTCCCCTCCCTCTCTCTCTCTCTCTCTTCTTCTTCTCTCCCTCTCTCTTCTCCCCTCCCTCTCTCTCTCTCTCTCTCTCTCTCTCTTCTTCTTCTCTCCATCTCTCTTCTTCTCTCCATCTCTCTTCTTCTCTCCATCTCTCTTTTTCTCTCCCTCTCTCCTCTTCCTCTCTCCCCTCTCTTTCTCTTCTTCTCTCTCATTTTCTCCCTCTCTCTCTTTTTCTTTCTTCCCTATTTTAGTCTCTCCGCTGCAATTGCTCCTGGACTCCCATATCAGTCTTTCTCCAGTTGAAAATTCCAGTATGCCAAAGTCTCTCTCTTTTCTTTCTCTGTCTCTCCAGTTGAAAAAGCAGTCTCTCTCTTTCCTCTCTACCTTTCTCTTCTTCTTTGTCTTCCTCTCGCCCCCTCTCTTTCTCCTTCTCTCTCTTTTTTGCTCCCGCTCTCTCCTTCTCTCCCTCCCCTTCCTCTATCTCTCTTCTCCTCACCCTCTCTCTCCCTCTTCTTCTTCGCTCCCTCTTCTCTCTTCTTTACTCATCCTCATAGTTCGAGCCGACTGGTGACAATAAGACTGTCAGTCACGGCTCCCTGCAGGGATTCCCCCCCTCCGATCCTCCAGCACTGACTGGCAAGGGGGCGGGTACAGCTGGCTCCGCCTCTAGATAGGCAGAGCCAGCTGTCAGTCATGCAGCTAGGCGGATCCCGGCACAATTGTCGGGATCCGCTCTGGCTGCGGCGTCTCTGTATACCGCGAGCAGGGCCGGCCTTAGGCCTTTAGGCGCCCTGTGCGTAAAAAAAAAAAAACATAGCGCAAACATCGGGGCATTTGGACCTGCAAAATTGCACCTTGCCCACCTTGACTACAATCCTAGCACCGGCCCTGGGGCCCGAGAGCCGATCACACAGACCGGAGGTGAGGACTGGCTACGCTCATGACTGGCACGGCATCACAGGAGGGTGCGCAATGCAGATTATACACCCGGCATGTACAGCGAGGAGAATCACGATTGGCTCCCCCGCAGATCACAGAGAAATGAAAGGTCTTTAATTGTTATCATCGGAGACGGAATATCCAAATCGCGCGATACAAATGTTATAAGTTGAGTTGCAGTTCAGGGAGTAAAATAAGTATTTGATCTCCTACCAACCAGCAATAATTCTGGCTCCTCCCACAGACTGGCCATGTGGTACACAGATGTGTCCTGTCACTTTAAGAAGGTGCTCCTAACGACAACTCGTGTAGGGATGCCCCGATACCGAGTATTTGGGCGAGTACTCATAGTTGCTCAAAGGGCGGAGCCAACCCAATACTGAACCCTACTGACTAAGACTGGGATGCCATTGAAGTTCATGTGCGTGTGAAGGCGTCCCAATACTTGTGGCAATATCATGTATTTTACTCCCTGAACTGTAACTCCATTTATAACATTTGTGTCAGGTGATGTTTCTGGATTTTGGGGGATATTCCGTCTCCGATGATACAAATAACAGACCTTCCATTTCCTTGTGATCTGCAGGGCAGCCAATCGTGATCCTCCTCGCTGTATGTGGGGTGAAACGTCGGGAAGAACATGAAGACGAGACGCTCGAGTGACTGGAAGATTTATAAAGAAAATAAAATTCCGCTTTATTGGGATTAAAAAGAAATCATTTCAAATCAAACGTTACATTTCGATAAGCAGATTGTTCGGCGACAAAACCAGCGAAACCTGAACACAAAATCTATCGATGACGATGGTGACGGAGCGCAGAGGGAACGGCGATGTATACAGGTATGTATGTCTGTGACAGCTTCTGCCCGGGGCCGGATTTA
>NW_017308592.1:49171-49693 GCF_000935625.1 Nanorana parkeri | reverse complement strand
GACCCTCTACCCCCTGCTGCCCCGAGGCCGGACCTTGTGGGAAATCCGGCCCTGCTTCTACCCCCCTGAGGGGTGTCAGCCCAATGCGGACCCGTCTCCTCTCCGGCAGCCCTGTGTCTACCACCTTCATTCCATCCCAGCAATACAACCTGCAGCACCTGACATTTCCAGATGTGTTGGACGTCTGTGTCCCCCCACCACCACGTTCTGTGGCCCCATCATGTGACCCCGATCTCACCGCTGTGTACTGTAGTGGTGTAGGGTTAAAACAATCTAGCTTGGAGCCCAGACCTCCTCGGCTGCCTGGGCCCCTCACACAAGTAACGGCCATACCTCCCGCGACCCCCCCTGTTCACTTGCGGGACCCCATATGCGGTCGCGACCCACACTTTAAGAAGCACTGGTCTAGAGAACCGTAGAAGGATCAGAGGGCCACACAGTTTTAACAGTAATAATTTTTGATGACCCGAAGTCACAAAGCCGACACATTTCGGGGGCTCCCCCCCCCCCCTCCTCAGGGGG
>NW_017308592.1:48474-48987 GCF_000935625.1 Nanorana parkeri | reverse complement strand
CTTATATGATGATAGCGCGTTCAGATTTGTCCCTGACAGCAGCTGCCACATGGAGACACAAGTAGACTGACAGCCCGGCCGGACTATTCCACTCCATGTGGCAGCCGCTCTCCAGTACAAATCTGAACTCGCTATCATCATATAAGCACTGATGTGTCTCACCCCCTCCCCGACGCTGCAGCTCACAGTGGGAGGGGCCTGGAAACAGAGGCGGTGCTGGCAATCCGGGACTAGGTGTGGCCAGGTGCTGATTGACAGGCTGCAGACTTGTGAATCAACATTGACAATGCCGATAGCCACGCCCCCTTCAACATCTCCTCCCACTGTAGAGCAATCATGCCCGGCCTACAGGAGAGTGACAACTCTGCTCTGGAATTAGGAGTAGCGCAACATGGTTGTCACCCCATCACAGGAAGCTGCAGTAGGGGGACTTCATTGGCAGGACCAACAGGTGTCTGTAGATCTTTTCAGGGGGACGGAGAGAGAGCTGGAAGTACAGATGTATTTATAGTG